>NW_010973368.1:7116902-7414619 GCF_000737465.1 Haliaeetus leucocephalus | reverse complement strand
CAAAAGTTAGGAGGGGGGGGGGGGGGGGGGAAAGGCAAGCCTGCTAATTATAAATTATTTACTTTCTTATCCCAAGCTGATGGAGGAATAATTTTGATGAAGGATTCAGAGTCAGGGATCATCAAGTGAGTTCACTCCAGATAATTTCCCTTTTCAAAAGTGTAAAATGGTTGCTGCCGGAGTATGGAGCTGCATTTTATCTGTCCCATTCAGGGTGGGGTGTGTAGGCCGTATCTTTGTCAGCCATTTAATTTGATCAATGCAATTTAATTATGTTTCCATGCAAAACCACCTGTGACCTTCCATCTGCTAATGAAATTCACCCATCCCTGCACATACACACACAGTCTTCAAACAAAAGAAGAGTGTATTCCTGGAGGTATAAAGGAAATAAGGTTTCCGACTATTGCAGCTGGAAGCATCTGCTCATGCTGTCTTTCCAGAGAGTTGGTGGACAGAAGTTTGCCACCTGGGTTGCCTTAGAAGGAATAGAGTTGAGAAACTTCCAGTCAGAGCAAATTAGAAGTGCCTTGGTGAGCTGACAGAAGCCAAAATGATATATTACAGTTCGTCTTGTGCAGGAGAAGAAACATATTAAATGTAGCTTCAGGAGTGTAACTCATTTTTTTTACCTATAAAAACTTGACAAAATGTTAAGGAAAAAAAAATCTTGTATGTTTTTTTAATCTGAAAAAAAAAAAATGATTAAAGGAATCAAGGTGTGGTAGATGTTTTGGGGGAGAGGTGTTGGTACAAATTTCTGGCTGTTTGATATTAGGCATAAATTTTACACTACATGAAATTAATGTCACTTACTGATTTTCTGTGCCATCCCTACGTGGTAACAGAGACCAGCAGAATCATTTCTTGCTAAACGAAAGGATACACTAATTGCTATGAGGCCACACCAGACAGGCAAAGCATGGGACTGACAGTCTGATCTCTCTTTAGCCCAGAGTGAAACTGGATTCTCAAGTACCTTGCCAGGTTTCTCTTTCACTATGAAAAATGGTCTCTAGTAATAATTAGGGATTTAACTTTACTTTAACAATTTAAAGTAGAGAATTTAATTTCTACAGAAAATGTCAAGATTTCAAACCCATTTCCTGTTCCAATCCAAACAAAAGAGTCAAAATAAGGAGAATTTGGATGGAATGGAAAATGATGCATATTTCATACTGGCAATCGCCAAAGCAAAATATTGCTATTTGTAATATCAATAAATGATTTGACAGTTTTAGAAGACATTTCTCACCAGTCAGCTACATTATAGGATTCTTTGTAATTAGTGTTTTCCCGTATCAAATTCTGATTCCATTAAAAATATTTCCTAATTTACTTAACTGCTTTTATTAACATCATTCTTCCAAGAATCTCAAAGTAATGTAATAGTTTGGTAAGTATCATGGTGTCATTTTTTTAGGAGATTGCAATATATGGAAGTGACCAAGATCTCATAGAAAAGTCTGTGACCAAGCTGAGAAGAAATTTGGAGTTTCCTGTGAGCCAGTCATGTTACACTCAGCCAGTAATTCTAACTCTGGAACAGAAGCCAAAATGAGGATTGGGATCTCAAACAAAATTTCTTTCCCCAGTATTAAATAGGAAGGAAGCCCAGGCTCCTCTGGGTGTAGACTGAAAGGGCTTTTTATTACTGAAATAGAATTGTGCTAGACTGTAGTTTCTTTTCAACAAGGTGTAAGTAGAACTCTGCCAATTAAAGTCTTTTCTTATTTCTAAGTTAGTGTCATAGTTACTACTTTTTTCTTCAACAAATAAGAAGTGGAAGTACACCATTGCCAGTTCCTATTGTGTATCTCCTCGGGCATATGACTGCCTCTTTCAACTATAGAACCTGGAAGTTCTTTGAAAAGTATGTGTAACTTACAGGCTGAAATAAAAAGGAAAAAAAAAATCTCCATGCCTTTCAAAACAGAGGTTTATAAATATCAACTTCTCTGATAAAAGAAATGGAGCTTTGGAATTAAGTAAGGCATTGAAACTGAATGATGATTTGTTCTCTCTCTCTCTTGCTCTTTTTTGTTTGTTTTTTTAGTTTTTTCCACACTTAGAAAGAACACATTAGTAAGAAATGAGAAAAAAAAAAAAGATAAACCTATCTAGATGAATAAGAAGAGATAAAATAAAAATGTTTAAAAGATTTTTTAGTCATAAATGAGATGAACTGTTGTATCAACTTTGTGATTTTTTGAATACTCTCTATTTCTAAGTTTTGTGTTGGATAAAGAATAGGTTTCGTTTGTGAGATAAAAAGGACAAATTCATGTGGAACTGTGTTCCCCTGCAGCTTGTATATTTTCATATACTGGTGTAATTTGGAGTTACAGTCTACTCATAATTCAGCTCCTGTCTTTGGTAAAAGCATGTGCCTCTAATTTGCAATCAATTTCTGCACTGGACACATGGAAATAATGAATGTCCTCATCTACAGCTGGAGACAAAGGAAGAAAGAAGTGTGTAGCATTTCACAGGCTGGACTCTTTGGGCTTTTCATTCCTCTAGACTTTGGAGCCTGAGCATCCAAGTCATGCTAATATTGTGCTATAATCATCGTGTGAATAATGATTCTCTATTTAAAATTTTCCCTCACCTCCTTCGAACATACAACCTGAATAATTGCATAACATAAGTGAGAATTTGATGGCACCACCTCATGATGTGGGGTCTGACACAGTGTAAAGTATGTAAGTTTTACCTCACTGTTTTTTTTAATGAAATGTCGTGCAGTTTCCAAAAGCTGGTACTTGTGGACATATTCATCTCTACATGTGTGTTATAGCTACTATTATTTTTCTCTGATAACATGCTTGGTTTTTGCTGAACAAAAACTTGTAAAAGAAACAATATCTGGAAACATTCATTGTCAAGAATAAATATGTAGTTTAAAATCCCTCCCTTTTCAAGAAGTCTCATGCCTGATTTTCAAGGCATAGCTGTAAAACTAATTTCCCACTGTGTAGAGATTTTGGTGAAGGTTTTCCTGTGCTAAACCACCAATTTTAAGAAGACTGCATGATACTGCATCATAAAGAAGTCATCTTAGGTTTGTGTTCCACTCTCCTATTTTAGATGGAATGAAACTTGCTTAAGTATCTATCATGGCTTTTTAAAACTTATTTTATTGTGATAGTGGCTGAGATCTTCAGACATGATCAGGATCTCCTTCTGCTAAGTAAATATAAACACAGAACACAATGATGGGCTTTCCTTAAAAGGCTTTTAGCCAAGTATATCAGGAGAATAAACAAGTGACGGAGGAAACAGATGAACAGAACAAAATGCAATAGCGACAATTCTATACCAGAAATAACTACTGATAGAAAAACATCTGCAATTCTGGGACAAGAGGATCTGTTTTCTCAAGTGCAGTTGTGAAGGTCTAAATAGCTGCTGAAGAGAGGGAAGACAAAGGTGGTACTCATCGACCATTTCACCTGTCACTAATGAAATCACTGCTAGATTGGAACATGGAACCTGCCTGACAGCAACACCAAATGATAGCAATGAAAAAAGAGAAATGCTGCAAGGCACTGACACTGCAAACACACTTTCATAAAAAACCCTGCATCTAGCTCCACTAAAATTTGGCCAGCTCACTGCAGCTGACATCTCTATACTTGTGGGTTTAGGAGTTCCTCTAATCACTAAAATGATACAACAGTAGTTCCATAATGGTACACATCAAGAATTTTCTGTGGTCAAAGAATTAGTTAATAGCAAGGATATTAAAAAGAATACTTCACAGCTAGTACAATGTCATGACAATTTAGATTTCAACAAAGACGATATAAAACTGTAATGAATATTTAAAAAGAGTTTAGTAAGAAGAATCCTTAGGCCTTTTTGGATCATTTTTTCTATTGTGATATAAATAATCTGGTAATTATTCCCCCTATGAAATATGTATATGTTAATTAAGCAAAAGCTTACAGCTCACTATATATGCAATTTTTTTTTTTTTTTTTTCTTAATAAGCAAGGTTACTAGCTGGGGCTGAATACTGTGGGAAGTAATTAATAGTCATAGAAGTCACTTCCAACAAAAACCTGTAGAGAGAAAGAGAGCATAACTGCTCATAAAGGTGATGTATTGTAACATTAATCAAGAAAATAGATGCTGTATAAAACCAAAAGGTCAGCTGCTGTGAGAAGTAGGGAAAAAGAGTGGATATAGGAGTTTAGCATTTAAGAGACTTTGACAGTGCACCACCTTTCAAGTAAAAAGTTCCTGAAAGTCTTTACAAAAAGCATGGTTGGTATCATTCACCCAATTCAGTAAATTAGTCAGCTCTAGAATGAAACAAGACAGACATACTGTACCAGTAATAAGAAAAGGTGGGTCCCTTTTGTTAATCTTATACTTGAAGGGAGGACTTTATTAGTAACAAGCAAATAATTTTAAATGACATGCAAGTGAAGAATACATACTGGCTTTTGTTCACAAATACTTCTATTACATGAGAATTTGGGTCTTTTTTCTTCAAAGGACAACAAATTCTGCTAATAGCAAACGTAGCATTAATGACATATGACAAGAAGTGTGAATCAAAGAGAAGGTGGGGTGTGATCATACACTCACAGTTGCTGATTTGCAGCCACTGCTGACTAGCTGTTTATGGGATAGGAGGAATGCAGTAGGAAAACCCTGTTCCTTCTGTCTTCCTCTTTCAGATGGCTTACAAAAATACCTTACTATATTTGAACACAATACTGGGAAGATGTGCTATCTCCAACACTGGTGATTATAAGCAATGGTTCAGCATAAAAAAAAATCAAATCCTGGTTATGTCAGCTAACTCTATGCTTCTCAGTCACAATACTTTGAAATTTACAGACCTCATTTTGAAGAGTAAACCCTGCAAAAAAAAATTTCATCATGCCTTTATGGATTGCCTCTCCTGTTCTTCATGCACTGTCTCTCCTGTTTTCCTCTACCTTAGACTTTCCATTCTCCACATGCCTGTTCTGATTCCTCCTCTCAGCTTCTGTCTCTGAATCTGTATTATTTAGCTTGCTGCTGCCACACTCTTCTTTTTATCCCACTGTCTTGTATTTCCTTGGACTAATCTTCTATCTGCTACCTCATGTCCCTTCACAACAAATGCAATTTCACTGCTGAGGCACTTGCCTCCGTCTTCTTGGCATACCTACTCCAAGCAGTTTCTACCTCATGCATTCTGTGTCAGTCATGACTTTTGAAGGTGACAGTAATATTCCAAATGGAAACGTATGAGGTGCTTCAGCAATGCCAGCCAGTGAGGAACTCCACCCTTGACTATGGAAGATTGGCAAAAAGCCCTCATTGTTCTTTACACATTATTAGCAGTTTCTTCCTTCTTATTTATCTCCTAGTGTGTCTCTATTTATTTACTTATTTACTGGAACCAAGTAATTCCACCTAACCTTCAGGGATTTTTGTTTGCTATCATTTCAGAGGGAGGGAAAGAGAGACAAGTTTAAAAATGCATATGTTGTCCTTACTGTGCCGTAACAAGATTGGCATGGTACCAGTGATGTTTGAATTTCTCTCTTAGGAAGACTAAGATAGTTCAACCAGCTGCACTGAAATTGCATTGAAAATGGATACTTTGCAAATTCTCCTCATAAATGAAAGTTTAAATTACAAAAAGCCGTCTGACCGGTTATCTCTTAGTAAAGTGCTTTACAATTTGCATATAAACTTCATTTCTTTTTCTAATTACACAGAGCAAAATGCATTCATTTTGCTTTTGATTACAAGCTGGTCTTGCCAAACACCTGTGACTGCCACAAATTCTAATTTGTTATTTATTTACTTCAAAGCAATCTTATTATCTAAATGATTCAAAGCATCAAAGACCTTAATTATTGATAGTCAATTCAATAGAGTTACACTTTCCACGTCCTTGGGCTGAAGGCATTTCTCTCTTCTGCTCAAGTACACACTCGGCTGAGCAAGAGGACATATGATTCTGCTATTAAGTGTATTGGAAATCACATTCTGATTTAATTGCAACTAAATTTAGACAATACCTAAGAGCCAAGACTGACAGCTACAATCTGCTGGCTAATGGGACTAAAAAAAAAAAAAGAAAAAATTACCTCCTTTCTACTTCGATGGTCAAAAACCATGTTGCATGTGTAGCACATGTATTCTGATCCTAATCTCCACAACACTAATGCTGCATGAGTACATATCTTTTATTCCAGGCAGTAATCCTCCACATTTTCACTACTGCAACAAATGTGCACATGGTGTGTCCTGTGGTCATAATGAAACTTTTATGCTTTCTGACAATTTAATCAGAACATTTAAGTGGGTTACAAATGCTCTTATACATGTCAGAAGTGAAAGGATGGAAAAGCTCCTCAATACAAACAAGACATATTTACTTAATATGCACATTTTAGGGTGCAGATGTGCATATTCCAGTGCATGCATGTGCATGGATATCACAATGTAAACTTTCAGGCACAAAACCCCTACAAAAAGCTGCCTCCACCTGCAAACTGTATATATGACGGTGTCTTGGACCATCAGAGCTACTATGCTCTCATAATGCCTTGAAAGTGTGTTATACTAGACTCATTTCTAGGAGCTAAGGATACTCAGAGGTTCATTCAGATCATTTTTAAACATACCATTCTCCATTAGCCTCTACAATTTTTCCTTTTAACATTTCAGATCTTCAGATAAAAGAAAGGTCATATTCAGCCTGAGGCTTTCATAAAACTGATCATGGAGCCTACAGAATGCATAGATCTCTGCCTAATTTCCTTAACTGTATCCTTTTCTTTTACTTTTGGACAACTGTCTTAGATTTCGTTTCAACTAGGGATTTCCCAGGGATGGTACAGTTTTCTGGTGTCACTGTTCTTCTACATATATTCATAGGTTGTCTTGTGGTTCGACTGCAAGTACTGCTTTATCCCATTTCATTCCTTTTAGACTTCGCTGGCATTTGCTGTTTCATTGTTTGACTGGTACAACAAAGGTTGTCCAGCTTGAATGTGTGTCGTACTATATAGTCCACTTAAATACATTAGGCCTGGTGTTGCATGATGTAAGGAAGATGCCAGTGGAAACCCTTTCACACCTAGACTTCCATGGGTTTTGTGTTTCTTTTTTTCATGATATCAGTGCCTACTGCAAAAGAACCACCAAACCACCTGTTCTGCTCTTGGCAAATTAAAGGCAACTGATTTTCAAGTATTCCATTGCAGTAAGTAAGTATGCAATATCTTAAATTAAATATCTTAAAACTGTTTGCATATTTACAATTAGTATGGTTTGGTTTTCTTTTTAAAAAAAGAAAACTAAAACTCAAACCAAAACCAAAACATTTGATGTTACAAAGCCAGGAGTAAGACCTACATAACAACATTTTGCACAACTAGGAAGATACTAAACAATAATAATCTTCCTGGAGATACAAAAAAATTACAAGTATGTGATCTGTGGAGGCTCTCAATATTAGCAGGAAGACACTAAAAATGACTCAGAAACCATAATGCACTTGATTTTTCCACTAACACTTGAGCTCCTAAGCAGCACCATCACTGGATTGTAACATTTTAATGTTATTGATGTCTTACAATGGTAAAGAGAATATGACAACAATAATCATGTGGTAACCCCACAGAAAAATACAGATCCTCTTATTACATCATGATTTTTAAAGTTTGGATATCTTATAAACAATGGAACATAGCAGCACACAAATTGTGAGGTCAAGGTGCAAATTATGGAAAAAAGTTGTGCCTGCTGTATTTAGGGCTTAATCAGGAGCAATACATGAAATTCTGGAGACAATACTCAAATCTTCAAGCTAAGTAAGATTGATCAGAGGCAAATATGAACCAGCATAATTAACATATTCCTTTAAAATCCTAATCTTAAATGTTTGTTCAGCCAGCAAAATGTGATTTTTCAATTCTATTATGAATTAAAAAAAGGTTTTCAAGATTATATATATATATGTATATATATATAGATATATAATTTATCTTTTAAAAAACATTTTGAAATACACAAGTCTGCAAGCTTGAGCTGAGGAAAGGAAAACTGACTAGTTGGGTTTCCCTGCTGAAGTTAACATGCACAGGCAAACAGCATGGATAATGAAAAGCATATTAGATTCTTAAATGATTTTCATCCTAACAACCTAATGTGTTATTGTTAACTGAAGGAAATAAAATTATTTAACTCCACCGCTTTCCACTTCTTTAAATCACTGGTTAATTGGATTTTCTAGGTAATTGGTAAAAGGATAGTTCCAGTCTCTCTCTTTCTTTCTCTCATTATCCCATCTATGGCTTTTCAAATACTGCAGCAGTACTGCTTTGACAGAAATTAAACATCTGATGCAAAGCTCCCTGAAGTCAGTGTAAAGATTTCCACTAACTTTACTGGGATTTGGATCAAGCCCTAAGTAAGCTGCATAAAATATCTACCCTTATAACTGAGCACTGCAAGCAAGAGAAATTGTTGGATGCCCATTGGTCAGGATTTCCATCCAATCTGAAAATAGTTTTCTTAATTGACCTCTACAGTCTTTGATATTTGATTTTTTTATTAGGAGTATTATTTTACTTTGTGACTCTCTGGTTTTAAGTCTTTGTGTATTGCCAACATTACTTACAGGACTTTCATTTTATGGTAGTGCCCAGCAACCCCAAGAGGAAATGGACTACATAAACACAAACTCCAATACACCACCTTTCCTGTATTGGAAAATTTACCATGAAGTTGAGCTTACTTCTTTCTACTGAACCATGGTTATATCATCAGTGACTTTCCGCTCTGGTCAGCATAATCCAAATCCACCTTACAAATACCTCTCTGAAGACTGACATGGATTGTCCAGGAAAATGCAAACTAGCAGACTGGCATTTGGTCACCCTGCATTGATACAGAGTGTACTGCCAAAAATTCTATACTTAGTTCACTTCAGAGAAGCAGCTCACAGTGGAAAACAAGACTGAGTGGGTTTTCTATGCTAGTTCAGTTCTGAAAGAGAAAGGAGTTTGGTTGGGAGAGTCCCTAGTGAAGCAGCACCTCTTTTCCCTGTGAGACTTGGCCTGTCTCATTGTAGTGGTCTTCTACTTTTAAAAAAAAAAGGCTTTTTTTTAAATGATCATGTATCAGTAGACCTTGGACCACAGAGAGGATGCTACACAGACTATCAGAGCACAAGCCGTGCTTAGTGTCACTGTATCAGGTTTCCTCTAGAGGCAGTTGTCAGAGTGCATGCTATTCTACATTCACCCACTTACTTGTGAAATCACTTTAAGATACAGCAGTATTCACAGAAAAGCTCTCAGGAGACAGCCCTCCAAGTAGAATAATCAGTGCAGCGGTTAAAATTGCATCCCTTTTCTGTCCCAATAGGGAGAGAGAGAGAGAAAGAGTTGACTGCCAGCACATTACAGAGTGAAGAGGTAAGGAGGCCTGCCTTTAGCCTGCAGTAACAGCCCACAGCTTCCCCAGTTGATCTCTTAAAGCGCATGAGTGGTAAAATCCTTCTGGAAGGGACTGTGAATGGCAAAGAAATGGATTACACTACTGTTATGTTTGCAGTGGCTTGCAGATGATCTGCCACAGGTCCACCCAGAGGCATTCCATGATCAATGAATTTATTTATGCTCAGAGCTATCACTTGTTAGTGGTGAGCTCTTGTCGTGTGCCTCAGAACACACATAACATGAACACAATGTGGCACTCAATTAAGTACACGTCAATCAAAATACATCAGTGGAGATTTCTTTGTCAGCTATATTGCTCTCTGCCCTAGGTAGAGCCCTTTCATTAAAGCTGTTTACTGTATGTTTGCTCATTCTGTATATCCTTTGGACTGGCTTTGTAGTCAAAAACAAAGGCAGCAAGAAGAGAACCTACCAGTTTCATTGTCCCATATATGCCTGAAAATTTTGACATTTTTCAGGTTCTTTTTGTCCCCAGAATTTTTCACCAAATACTTGGAAACAATGAGGGCTCTCAGCTCTCTAGCTCTGAGTGAGCACAAGTTCCTTTCCTCATCCCTTCCTAACTCTAATCTTTGTTGGTGGGCTCAGCAGGGAGGCCAGAGACTGGTAGGCTGAGACACTGCCAACTGGATATTATGAGGAAAACCTGCTCTCTGATAGCCTCTATGTCTCTTCATGAACCTCTCTGAGGATTTCAGTCTTTACCACCATGCAATAGTTTTCAGTCCAATTGTTTTCATGAAAACTTCTAAGGAAAATATTCCACTTTTGCTCTTCACAGTTTCTAGTTTGGAAATGGCAGAGGATTAACATCAGTGCTTTGCTGTGTTAAAAACAACCGTGAAATTCTCCTCAGGATATGAAGTATCATGCGGGCAGCTGGGAACATAGTAATGTCAAGATGTAACTCACACTACATGATACAGTTCAAACTCAGAAATGAGGTTTTAATTTGCTGCAAAATTTAACACTATTAAACAGGAATTAAGACTGAGGCAATTAAAGTGCATTTGGAAAAGCTTGTAAAGCTCCTGCTTATGAGGTGGGAAGGGATGAATTAACTTTAGGCAAACACCAGGAAGCTTTGAGAGAATAAAAGAAAACAGCGGCGCAGGAGAGAACATACAGTTGCAAAATCTCTTCCTACGTAGGTAAAAACCCTCTTGACTACACAAGCATCAAAGAAACATTTTGAAAATCATTCTGCACAAATACAGCAATACTGAGATTCTGCTAGCCTAAGAATCAGGAGCAAAGGAGTAATTTTTTGACATATCTGCTAAAGCTGGGTCTTGAGACATTCTCCTCCTTCACCTGTAAGACTATTTACAAGCATAACTGGCAAAACAGATTTTGAAGTTTTGGATTTTTGTCTGAATTACTACTTTCAATATCCTACCAATACATGCCTCTATTCATCTATTAGTAGTATTCATGTGAGAAGTTATTGAAACATTTTTGTCCAACAGCCATTATTTTAAACCTCCCATGTCTTGCAGATGGTAGCTCCTTAATACCTCTGTTAACTTCTAGGTTTCCTTCCCTACCTTTCTTTACACTTTTGGCTTTCTACTTTCTGTTAGCTTCCTTTCCTTGCCACTATCTTTATTGTTTTCCACAAGCCCTCAGTTTTTCTTCTCGTTCTTTTTGTATCATGTTCGTACATTCTTTTCACTGATCTTGCACTTCTAAATTTCCTAATCTTTTAAATCTAGGTGATGATTCTATATAAAAGCAATGGAAGGCTTGCATCTTTGGCCTGCTATTTCTTTATCACAAATTTCTTTAATTGTGTTTCATTTTTAGCTGTGTGAAATCATTCCATTGCTGGTTATGGCAATGATTCTAAATGTCCTTGCCAATGGTCAGATCTATCCTCCTCTGGTGGCAAATGAATAGCTTTCATATGCTGTCCTACCAGTAAACAATCTACATGTAACTTTATTTGTACATCTGTGTGGAAACAAAGATCCAGAGGAATACTACTGGCAATATTAAGCCTCTAAAAGAGTAGAGAAGTCATCTTAGGTTGGTTTTATAATCAGGGGAGAGAGAGACATCCTGAAGGCACTGCCAAAGATCTGACTTTACATAGAGTGATTCAGAGGAAATGCCCAAGACCACTATTAACTGACTCGAGTTTGCAGGGATGAAATCAGGTCTTAGTCTTTCCAACAGTCAACTTAGCAACATCCAAAAACTGGACCAGACACATCTTATTTTTTTATTCTTTCTTCTCTATCCTTTGGTCTTAAAGATATGCCTGAAGTATATCTGCTTTATCTTAAGGGTGCTACTGACTTCTGTGTTAGCATCTAAATACCCAACACTGTGCTTTGTCCAAGATAACTTGCATAGCTGATCTACTTCTTCCATAGTCATATTTTCTGCTGGATATAAATACATTACAAAAAGTGCCAAAGGAGAATCCAAGGAAGAAGGCAGCATCTCACTGAAAAATGCAAAACAAAAGGCCATAAAAAATTTGAAGCACTCTTCAGAAGGAAAGAGCTGTTAACTGAGCATCACTGAAAGGAGGATGGGTAAGGAGGGAAAGAGATCAAGGCCCACAGGCTCTGCATTATCGAAGGAATAGAGTTTCAGTAAAGTAATGAAAAGTAAAGAACTGGGAGTCAGGACCAAGTCTCCACTGAAAATGAAAGAAGCGCAGAAGTAGCTTGCTTTGTGACAAGGGAGTTTCAGGACCAGGAGACCATTTTCCTCTCCTAGGTGTTCAGATGCCTGAGCTCAAAGCTTGCTCTCTGATCTATGACAGCCGTCTAACCTCAGTTCAGACTGTTGTGAAGAAGGAACTGTTTAAGAAAGAGAGAAAGAGCTGTAAGAAACCTCTGCAGGCTCATAGTAATGCTTTGCTCAGGAGCTGCATTTAAGTTGAGACTCCTGCCCTTGGTCCCCTCCTGTTTGTCTTCCAAACCAGTATCCTCACCAGCCTCCAGGCTTTGTTTCTTTCTGTTGCAGAAATCACATGGCTCCATTTATTTGATGGGGGAAATTGCTGTTAATCAATTAGTCTAATTCTACCAATGGTCTAGCACAAATTGAACCCTTTGTTTTTCATTGTACATATGGTGAGAGTGGAGGCTAAAGGAGATGATAGAAAGTCTTTGCACTAATGAAAATGGAACACACTTCAGACTGGCCTCTTCTCTAACAGCTTTTCTATTCCTGTTGAATCAATTCCTGTTTTCTCTTTGCAAAATAAGCTAAAATTCTGCAGCAAAACCTGAAATATAATAAATTTCCTTTATGGAAACCTGGCCCTTCTCTGGCTGAAAGAGTTTTCAGGCTAATAGATGGAAAATGCATTTCTCAAGCTAACATGATAGTGGCAGGCAGGTGCAGTGATAGCAGAATTCACTTAAAGGACACTACAAAGACCACACTTTGTTTTGTCTTAATTTGTGCAGCCTGCAGTGCTTGCTTGGAAATCATCCAGGAATTGATTTTTCACTAAGATTTCACAAATTAAAAATACCTGAATAATTTTTTATGATTACTTTTCAGAATTAAAATATTTTTCAAATAGTGCTGTGACCAGCGTCACGGAAAACAAATCAGTCAACTGATGAGCAGCTGCTCTCCATTTGCAGCCCTTCCCTCTGGGTAGCACTAGAGGCAGGAAAACCTGTCCAAGTCCCAACTCAAATATAAAACTGTGACTCCCCTCAGTAACTCCGATAGTAACACCAACAGAAGTAAACATTCCATAAGCAAACTCTGAAGATATAGCATAAAGTAGGCGAGCAAGTGTCCTGGCTTCTAAAACAAAAAAAAAAAAAAAGGGGGGCTCTTAAAGCAATACACCCCAATCATTCATGTTCCGTGAGTGGCATGCCTTACAATGGCAGTTTCTGGGGAAACATATGGATTAAGCCTGTGGAGAACATAATTACCTCGGTCTGAGCCCAGGGAACTTTGTTCAGGATCTAAAGACCCTATATGATCTTCATGATTTAAATCCCCTGCTGTCACCTTCAAGTCACAGAGGGCTTGTTTGGATAGGCCCCTGAATTCCTCTAAATGAAGTTTCCTGAATGAGAACAGCAGATACAGGGGTAGCAGAGAGAGCATTATTGTGCTCTAGTTTCACAGGAAACATCTTTCAGTGACACCCAGACATTTCAAAATATCAAAAATATTGCCATTTCAAAGTAGGATGAACACTAGCAATCGCAAAAATGTTAAAGACTGAAAAGTTACATTTTCAAATGCTTTGGGGCCATAGAAGGAAACTTATTCCAACAGTCTCAAAAAGCATCATTTTAATCACAACAATTTTAAAGGATGGATGAAGTTTTCTTCATTTTCTTAACAAAAGTAATTTTAAACTGGAAAACTGTGTTTTAAAAGAAAAATCTAAACAAGATACTGAAACTAATTTTGAAGTCCTTTCCAAAACAACTGTTGGGTTAAAAAAATTGCTGATACTAGCCTTTTACCCCAAGAACCCTTCCTTCAATAAATAAACAGTTTTAGTGAAAAAAAAAAAAAGTTACTACTAAAATCTGACCAGCTGTATTACCTATTACTGCATTCTGAAATATGCTCAACTGCCATATAATTTGCTTTTTACATCCCACTCTTAACCTATTTGAACTTGCCTTCCTTTTCAAAATCCTAATAATTAATTTTTGCATAGGAATAGTTTCCTTTTCCTTTTCTTCTTTTCCTCACATACATCCAGCACCTTTTCTAGCATCCCAACTTTATATTGAAAAAGACACCCATATATGCACAGATGTAAATTCTCCAGCATTTCTTAAAAGGAAACTTTCTTCCTCTTTCTTTCTCATTATGTAGTAAGTATAAAAATTCAAAGCTCCAGTTACTCTTTCCCCTGAGGATTTTCATCCTATATCATTTAACTTTTTCTGACATCTTTCTTCCCTCCCTTTTATATTACAAATTTCCCCTAAGCAATGAGAACCTGTATTTGCATCTTTGACAGCAAAGGGGAGACTGACGGATGGAAGCAATACTCTCTTTGAATAATGCAAGATGTTGTGACACTGACAGTAATAAGAAGTCCTAAATAATAGGTCCTTCTTGATACAATTTAAAAAATATTCAGCCTATTGTCTCAGCCACCAGCAAACCAGCTTGTAACTAGTGCCTCAATAGTAAGGCTGAGTTCCATCCATCTCAGTGACAGCTGACAACAGGAGACTAATCTCTCTTAAAAATACTTCCCAATCACTTTTTTCTGTAATTAAATCAACACAGTGTTCAACCACACACAAGTAGAGGAAAAGGGCTCTCTGTTTTATGACATTTCAGAGAGAGCAATGGGCTTAAGTTTTACTCATCACTGCCCTGGGGGAAGTCAGTGCCAATTAGAGTCGTCTGCATCACCTAATCCCAATCAAGACCCTGTTTTCTTTTGTATTTTCATTATTTTTTTCCAGTGGTGCCCACAGACATTAACAAACAGGAAAGAAATAGTGATAGAATGGCAAACCTTACAGGCTTAAATCACCCACAGGCATAAAATTATCTGAATCCTATAACACTGCCACCACTGGCTGAGGATCTCATCCTCAGGATTTTATCTCTGTGTCTTACTCAGTGTCTGTCATTTTATTTGGTACATTATTTGCCACATTAAAAGAAGTCAGAAGGGACTTGGAACATGTTCAAAAGGTGAAAAATTAGTTAGTCTCAGTTGTACTTTTAATCATGCTTATAAATTGATACAATGTATACCATTAGAGAGGTTTTTATTAACTTGTATAGTTTTTGAACTACAGTTTCAGTGACATGATTTGGTAATTAGTGAGTTATAGGCTTTCATTAATGGAATTTCTGGAAAATGTTGTCAGAACTAGAAAGAAAGAGGGAAAGATACAAAAAGGGCAAACTGTTTGAGAATATGGTTAATTTCGCATAGAGACTTAGGCCCTATAACAGCGAATGAGACTTGCATATATGCTAATAGTTAACTGTGCTCAAGTTCAGAGTTGCATGGAAGATTTTATATGTAATAAAAGTTTAAAACAATAGCAAAACCACCTACAGTTACCACAAGAAAAAAGGCAATCTAATTAAGAATGAAATTCTGCCACCCACCCAAGTTACTTTGCAGAATTGAGCTGGGGAGAATACACTAAGTACTTTCACGTATCTTTGGCTCAGTGTGGTCCTGGAATATCTGAGACAGCATGTCCAGTATGCCTACACATCAGACTTAAGCACGTTATAGGCACCCATACTGAGTGGTACCAGTTACCATGCAGCCATAGCAAAATGAAATTCAGCACGAGATTTGCTAAAGCCTATATTCACTGAGCTACAGAGCAGCTGATTAAAGCCTGCTTCTGTGTCTCTCTATAACTTTGCCATTGACAGTGCAGTCAGATTGTAAGTTATAGCTGCATTTCTAATCGTGTCTTTGGCTGGTGTTGCTGAGAATAACTGCATGCCACCTGTACTGAACAAATCCTTTCCCAGCCACAGCCATGGTTTCTATGGCCATACCTTATCACATCAGCCTTATTAGCTGACAGCAGAGGAGACGTCATCTTAATACTATCTTCCATTGCAAAGTACCAGTGTTACCAACTGCAAATTTCTGTGCTGTGGCTTCAGGAACTTTCTCCATTGCAACTATTTCCCTGGTGTATTGCAGGTTGCAGTAGGTAGACATATGCAAAATAAATATAGCCAGCTGGCTAAAGCTGTTTTGCATTTTCAAAGGAACATGAAAAATGTTCAAGTTTCCCTTTATTTCTAAGCAAGTAGTGTGGATGAAAACACCAAGGGTATATTTTTCCTCCTATAGGAAACCAAATACCTAGTTGGGACTTTAAAGTGATATCGTTTGTTGAGTTCGTGATAGAAGTGGAGATACAGGACTTATTTCAAATCTTAAGAGTTTGCCAGAATTGCCTGAAAAGGAAACATATTCACTTTAAAACAATGACTGCATTTATATATACTATATAATCTTGTGAATACATGTGGGGAAAATACTTAGAATAATAGGATAGAAAAAGGCAAATAGAGACAAAATAATATTTCATACAATTGCATTCATGGAGAATATCTACCTGTGCTGCACGTGTTTGCACGCCTTCATCTGAAATTGTAGAGAAGAAAGGTTCAGAAATAAACTTACAGCTGTCTTCTACCATCTCTGCAGTCCTTGTATGTTGGCAAAGATATGGTTTAATATAAAGGCATTCTCTTAGAAGGAGTCTGGACTTCTGACTTCTATTAGTCATCAACTCAGACAAATTCTCCATGGGTCTTGAAAGATTCTTCAATGCTTAGTGGAGATCAAAGCCACTCTTGGTACTGTTTGAAAGCCTCATTCCAAAGTCAAGGGAGAGCTGGCAACGCACCTCTGTCTAACATGACACAGTAGATCATCACCTCCTTCCTGCTTTTCCTTTCAGCAGCATTGGAGATAAGTGACCCTGTATGTTTAAGGTCATTCCGGCTTTCCTGTATATATATGATATCTCAACAAATTCTGCTACTCAAGTCTATTGGACTTATGAAACTGCCTTAGGAAACAAGGTAAAAGAAGAGCCTAAGTTTCCCCTTATACTACATATACATGTCACAGATGGGCTCATGAAAAACGGTCTGCAGTGTCTTCTATTGTTTCAAGTTATTCCATAAACATCTGGCAGGCAGTGTCTTATTCCATCTGCCTGTCAAAGGGTAGCAAAATCAGTACTGAAAATAATAAGAAACAACAGAAAAACAAACAAACAAAAATCTATAAAAATCCCAGCCCTGACAGGATGAAAAGAAATATACCAAAGTGATAAGACCTTGCCATTTAAGAAAAATAGAAAACTTTGTTTTCCATTAAAAAAAAACAGAGAAAAAGCATGTTTTCACATCTGTCTCTGATTTTCCAATGTTTATTTAATTCTAATACTCACATCACACTCAAAGTAACCCTGACAGATGTTTGATAACGAATCTGCTTTGAAATTCATCCAGAGAAGCAAAACCTGGTCAGGGAATCCAGTGCTCTAGCTCAAAGGGAATAACTTTTTATCAGCCTGGAGCCAGTTAATACAATTACACTTGTATGGTTCTTTACTTGGAATGTTTACAAGTATTGCAGGGCAATAACTGAACAAGAATTGTCTAAGCATAACTTTAAATCCATCACCTGCCTGCCTGTGAGGTAGAGTGTAACATGATTTGCCCCCCTCTGAGGAGAGTGGAGATTTGTGACTGTAGGTTTGTAACTTTAAATGGATACTCATTTGGCCTAAAATTTCAATTTAAAATTGTGACAGCTGCCTATGACTGAAAACTTCTTTTAATTCATCCACTGAGATTCTTTTCTTTCTTTTCTATATTCACTCCAGCAAATATTTCCCAGTTTTCTGTAAGGTTTATTCATCCCCCCACCAGATGTAAGAATGTTACAGTGGTTCCACTTGGGTTTTGCCCACTTACAGCCACTGTAGAAAATGCTGCAGGGGTTCAGTAGGCATCTTATCTTCACTCCTTTGAGGGACCACGCTATCATCCTATTACAGAACTGCCTGAACAAGCAGCAAATAAGCAAACAACAACAACAAAAAAACCCTTAAAGTTCATGGGCAGAAGATATTATTTTTTATATTTCTGGAACTTCTTTTTTCTGTCAGAAGTCACATTCATGGAGCAGAAAATTCCTGGTCTGCTTTTGTCCCACAGGAGAGAGAGGGAGAACTCCATTTTACCATTCTTAATTTTAATATTTTTTTTAATTCACAATCCTAACTAGGCTTCAATCACAACTGATAGGGACTTAACCAAAAGCAATGAGAAACACTTGTCCCCATGGTCCTGTTCAGGCTACTGAAATGTCCAGACAACCTTTGGATACAAAATTCCCCACCTTACTGACAAGCGCAACACAATCCTCCTCATCTAGTATGGCAGCCAAAACCCATTGCTTGTCAGTCCACATCAAAGGAAAAGCAATGTGGAATTAAATGTGGCTGCTGAGCTGGCTGGGCTCTATGAGAGTGGAGACAATCTTCCTTTGAGAGCTCCAATGGAAAAGACAGAAAGAATTTAATCAGTTTTTCAGCACATACTGCTGAACAGGACAGCTTTCTGACTAGGATAATTTTATTTATAAAGACAGTGCGGTTTGCCGTGTTTGTTTAAACATTTTAGCTCAGCTCCAGTAATGAGATTCCTCAGGGATTGTGCAAGCAGTGTATACAATCCGCGGTACAGCAGGCAGGCTGGAATTGGAGTAAAGCTCTTTGGAGGAGTTACCAGGTCTGCTTTGATAGCTGGTAAGTGCCTAGCAGCATGTTGTGAGTTTTTCTGACTACATGTGTTTGAAACTTGAAAGCCTGAGATTAGCCAGCAGGTAAGGCAATAGTTAGCTACAGAGGAACAGAGTTTGTAGAGCAATTTGCACATCCGGAAATGGTTTTTTAACCAATTATACATAGTATTCTCCTAAAAAAATCCCCTTTCTCGTTGTCATGGTTTAACCCCAGCCAGTAACTAAGCACCACGCAGCTGCTCACTCACTCCCCCCCCATCCAGTGGGATGGGGGAGAAAATCGGGAAAAGAAGTAAAACTCCTGGGTTGAGATAAGAACGGTTTAATAGAACAGAAAAGAAGAAACTAATAATGATAATGATAACACTAATAAAAGGACAACAGCAATAATAAAAGGATTGGAATGTACAAATGATGTGCAGGGCAATTGCTCACCCCCCGCCGACCGACACCCAGCCAGTCCCCGAGCAGCGATTCCCCGCCCCCACTTCCCAGTTCCTAAACTAGATGGGACGTTCCATGGTATGGAATACACTGTTGGCCAGTTTGGGTCAGCTGCCCTGGTTGTGTCCTGTGCCAACTTCTTGTGCCCTGGTTGGGCATGAGAAGCTGAAAAATCCTTGACTATAGTCTAAACACTACTGAGCAACAACTGAAAACATCAGTGTGTTATCAACATTCTTCACATACTGAACTCAAAACATAGCACTGTACCAGCTACTAGGAAGACAGTTAACTCTATCCCAGCTGAAACCAGGACACTCGTACTATTTTGTTATCCACATTTCAACTTCTCAGCTATTTTCTGATGCCCTAGAACTCAAGGAGATTGTCAGAGCAATGATGGCAACCTGGGAAGAAGCTTACTTTTTTCTTCTTTTCCAAAACTGTGTTTTGAGGTTAGGCTAAAGGCCATGGATGTGCCCTTTGATGAAGATCAGAGTAGGTGACTCATTTCTGGTAGAGAATGAAATTCTTATGAAGAATAGAAAGGAGATTCTCAATCAGTAAGGTTTGAAAGTGGGAGGATCCATTGGTTATATGGTTTGGAATTATTTTAAACCGTTTCTATTATCTAGTACCTGACCAACCAAAATGACTGCACGACAGGCTGGTTTTACCCATCTGTTGGGACTATTGATGAGATAGTGATATCAAAGCCACATAACACAGGGGGGAAAAAACCCCAAAAAACAACACATAATTTGTCTAAAATATACAACACTTGCACAGCAGGAAGGCAGCCATCATGCATGAAGGACCCAGGTTTGTCATGATTTTCATGCCCTCATTTCGTAATTTGTATTGATTCAAGCTATGAATTTGTACACTTCATGAAAAGGGTAATAAAGCCAGTACACTGTGCAAACTCTTAAAATAACAGAAAACCAAGTTTCAGTCAAGCCATCTACACCCCTTTCACAAGAGCTGTATGATTAATAAATTATTTTAATTAAACAGTGGTTAAGAAAAAAAAATTAGCTAAACTGAAATAGTGTTATGGAAAAATTTTGGTAAAACTAATAGTCAAAAGTTTTTCATTACATATCCAGTTAAAAATTTTATTTATCTCCCAAAAAATAAATAAATTACACTTGAATTCCAGGATTAAAGGAGTGAAAATAAACATAAGGGAATTTCAAGTTAAAAAAAAAATTATCTTTGTTCAAAACATTTAGACATAGTGAAACTCTCACCATTTTTTCTTTCTGATGTGATAAACTCAATGAAACTGACAAAAATTCACAAACCTTCATATATTCTAGAACCTGTACTTTTAGGGGAAAAAAATTAACCAAAACCCTGTTTCTTACTATACTTTGTATTATGTGGCTTAAGAAAAAAATGCAGACAGAACTTCAAAACAAAAAAAAAAAAAGAAAAAGAAAAAAAGAATGAAAGAAAATAAAAACAACCAGACCAACTTGGACTTTTCACTTAGGTTCCCTTTTACTTCTCCACCTCTTCTTCAGCTTCTGTATAGAGAAATATCCTACATTGTTAGTAACAGGCCAGATAAATTCATTTACATTTCCAGACCAATGACAATAATAAGGTCAGTCAATTATGAACAATAATAAAGTAATTTAGTTCAAAGAAGTGCCATACAGATACAGTTGTTTTCTGTAATACCAATATAGAAATTGTAGTTCAGAATCTTTTGTTTCAGGTTTGAAGCTACAAGAAAACATGACCCTAGGTCATAGGGGTTGAAAGGTAATTGTAAATAACTTCTCTGGAGAGAGATGAGAGGGTAATTTTTTGTGAGTAAGATTCTGATTATTTTATGCAATACTTTGAATAGTTTCAGGCAAAACCATAGTTCAAACGGATATGCATCAAGTTTTTCTATGGAAAAGAGTTGGTTTCCACTGAAAGATTTATGGTATTTGTTGTACCTATCAAGGGCCATCAGGCCTTTGACCTCAAGTTTCTTTATTTTCTAGAACAGAAGCCACATCTAAAGTTTGATTCTTAGGGTCAAAGTAGTCTAACTGTTCAGCCCATCAGTCTTTCGTCCTAACCTGCTGCACAGTTTCTGAAAACTCTATTACCAAACCCTCTAAAAAACCATAATGCTCATCTATAGGGCAAATCTACTGGCTTTTCAACTCAGCACTGTTGTTCCCATAGCTCCACTAGTTTCTATTTTTCATTATTAGTGTTCTCTCATCAGTAACCATTTTATTGTCATTTTGTATTTGCAGTTCATTAGCAATCAACACTCCCTGCCAGAACTCAGTCAAGTCATCCAGTGGAAGATCCATGTCCTTCAGCAGCTTCAGGGAAGAACCAATGTTCCATGAAGTTCTACACTTTTCTCACAAGAGCAAAAAACAGGGCCTCAACTCAGTTTTAAATCTTAGACTTTTAAACCAAGAAAAGCTCTACCTGTGTTACAACTAACATGCAAATAAGATCTTGCCATTTAGCTTTTCTTCATTTCCCATTGGTTTAAATAAAGACAATAAACCAAAGCTGTGGTTCTGACCACACCACATGAGTCAGACCTGCTTCCATGGACAGGAGGAGCAAGGGAGGATGGGTGCTTTCTCTTGGGCTGGCAGGGCAACATCTGAGATGGGTGGATTGAGCATCCCAGTATCACTGTGCCTGTGCACAGGCCTGACAGCATCAGCATCCACCCACTGACACTCCAACAGTATCTATCTGGCTCTGACCACAGGCAGGCACTTTTGTCTGAGAAAGGTGTGTAGACATTTCTTCAGCTATATAACGATAATACCTCATCCTATAGTATACCATTGTTGATTGAGTCTATGCATTTGCAGAGGCACAGAAAAAAAAGGAGCCAAAACCAGACTACTTTAGAAGATATGACTACTGCCAGAGAATAAGGATCCCTCTCCTAGGGAAATTTTCAAAGGGAGATTCAGGAAAGTAAGTCAGATTTTTCTGAGGAAAGTCAAACTGCAGACAGTGTGGGATAGACAGGAGTATGAGCAGGTAGGGTGGCCATCCTTCCTTTAAGAGGTTGTATCCTATTTCTTTCACTGATTCTGTAGGTATCTTTCTGTTCCCTATTTTAAGAGACATCCATTATTTCATTCAGTGCATGAGTAAGAAGAAAGTTGAATCAGTCAAACAAGTAACGTAACTGTTGATTAAATCTTGTTCTCAGTGTATGTTACAGCCAAAATAACCCAGTTTTTATTAAAAAAAACCAAACAAACAGTACTTTGCATTTATATGACAGCTTTAAAACCAAAAGCTCCTAATCATTTTACAAATGCCAGAAGACATGACTCAAACCAGTGACAAAATGCAAAAAGAATCAATCTAGCCTTCCCAAAAGAACTGCAACTAGGATTACCCTATATATGGTTATTATCTGTATGATTATTTTCTTAATGTCTAAAGGCAATTTCATCCCTTGTATTTATCAAGAAATAAATATCAGCTGTATTGGCCATAACACTAGTATCTATTGGTCTGCTGTGAGTGCAGAAAAGATCATCCTGATCTAAGCTTGATTCTTTACTGATGAATTCTGAATTGGTTTAGATACATCCAAGACATACATAAGTGATTGTTTTTATGATAGTCCATCAAGTCAAGGCTCACTCCACAAAAGGAAGAAAGAACTTTTCAGACAGGTAGCTTAAAAAATGTTAATTAATTACTAAGGACAGCAATAGTTACAAAAGATTTACTCTATGTAAAAGCAGTTTGTCTATTTCTAATGTTAGATTGTCAGGGATAAGAAACACCTGAAATAACTCTACTGTAAACAGAGAGAACAACAGCCTTGAAACTTTGTCTGTGACAAATAAATGTGAGAATATAGGTTTTCTCTATAGGTGGTGACTACAGCAGAAACAGCAAAAATGTGACACTTTTATCTATAGTTATTCATATAGCTTACTTGGTTGCAACAGAAAACGAAAGTATTGTTTTCATTATTTCCCCATAGCTAAAATCGTAGTAAGTAAGATAAAAGTTTTGTGTTTTGTAATTAATATATCAGCTTCTTTTTTGAGTCAGAAAGTAATTAGCAAGGAAATAAGCCTTTGCAGTTGTTCTCTCTATCCATTTCTCTTCTATAGACCTTTGCAATAAATTTTGCTACAACTTGCACTGTGATAGAAGAGGGGTTAGTGCTTCAGCTGTAGAAAAAGATGTTGCATAAGTTTTACAGCTATATGTTCTGTCTGGCCATTTAGCTAATCAGGCAATATATGCATTGCAATATATGCCAGTCCATCAGCATAAACGCAAGTAAAAAATCAGGGTTTTTTCCCTAATGCTTGTGCCTATCTATGGCTTATAGAGTATTCAGGAGATTTTGAAAGCACTGGGAAAGGGACAAGGAAGAAACTGAGTGTTGTGGTGAGAGGCTGTGTAGGGACATAGAACACAAATCCTTCTGAATTTCAGTTTCATTAATTTCACTGTTCATAGAACAACTTGTTCTATGCAGCCACTGATACTTTAAAACTATGCCAATATCAACATTATCTGATTGAACTGAGCTGATTTCAGCTTGTTTGTGTTCAAAAAAGCACTGAGTTTACAGGAATAAAGTATACAAATTATACTTCTCTCCAACAGTTTGAACTTTGGTATTCCATCATTATTTGCAGCAGATATTATTAATTTTCACTTTGACCTTCATTCTTCTATGTACAAATGAATAATATATGACAATAAAAAGGTAAATTTCCTCACTCAGATGCCGCATAATAAAGAAATATATGATATGGAAAGGTCATCATTTGATTTTGAAGGCTGTGAATGAAATGTTTTCCAGAACTTTTCTTCATTCACTAAAATAGTATCAGAATGGCAACCCTTTCATTATGTCAGCACTTAATTTATGAAAATGCTGATGCATGTCCATACAGGATAATTATATGGTGATCTTGTTTTTACACTCTCTTGATATGTTCACTAGCTAACAGACACTGGTTTTACAATAATTTTTAAGTTTTTAAGTATGAAAATGATAGGGATAGACTGACACTTTTACTGACTAAATACTAGTTATATTTCTCTCCCAACACATATTTTCTTTTTCTAAAACAGAATTACAAAATCTGGTCTTGACACAGATTGCAAAGGCCTGTTAAATATTGAGCATCTTCAGATTAGGCATGAAATTATGATTAATTTGGAGGGTACACATAAGAGTTTTGTGAGTAGGTTAAAAAAAAGATCTAGTGAAACTGAATAAAAGTGATAATAGGAGCCTTTTTAAACATTTCACTGCAATTCATTATAAATGTCCGTTTGAGAGGAACTGGAGGATACATAACAGAAAATACATGATAGGCTGGGATTAGTGATTTTTCCTTGAAGATTCTTCAGGTAAAGTGTGGGTTTTTAATTCCATTTGAGAAAGTTGTTTACTACGTGACCAGCAGAAGGGGAGTTGCAGCACTTGGTGTTAATGATACGTGGTCTAATCTTAGTTTTCATTTGTGTGACCTTTTTGGGGAAATTTGGCTGTTTGTGCTGGACTTCCAAGACAAAAATGCTCTGATTTCAACTGCACACTGTTGGTGCTTCCAAAATAGTAGTATTAGTGGTGGTAGTAGTCCTAGTAGCAAAATTATTAGTGATAATCTGGTAGTGGATAATAGGATGCCAAACAAGGCTATTCAAAGCCATAGTAGGCAATATGTTTAATAAACAACATCAAACAAGACAAGGTTTGTGACTCTAGACATTAGGTTGCTGAACCACTGTCATCTCATCTAGTGTGCAAACATAAAATTATCAAGTAAGCATGAGACAGTCAACCTTATATTTTCCCTGTATAAAGAGGAGACACGCTTTGAATCTAAGGTTACTTCTACTTTAGGGTTAAAAAAACAAACCAACAATGAACAAGGGTATAACCTCTTGAAAAAGCTGCAGCATATCTAAACAAAAACCCAAACAAACAAACAAACAAAAAAACCCAAGCCAAACCCCCCCAAAAAAACCTGCAAACCTCCCACCTTTTTCTGAACTCACAGTTTTCAGCTACAAACAAGAGGAACTGTCCTGGAAACACAATAGTTCTCATGAAAACTTCAGTAAGTGTAAGAAGGAAAGCCCTACCTTTGTGAATGAAATATTAAATAGATTTCATCCAGAACACAAAGATCAGTGATCTTTTCAATACCACTACATTTCAGCTGAGGAATGTTTGGTTGATAGAAAATTCCTTCAAACAATTATCTCTGGGTTTTAGTTGTTTTGCAAAGCTGCTTGAGATACTTCAACAATAAGAACACTGCAATGAACTTTGAAACCACTTCTGTTTTTAAACAAAACACTCATTTTTTGGGGGTGGGGGGTGGGGTCTGTTAAAAATTAAAACAAATCTTCAAAATGTGTGCAGAATGCATTTCTACCTTTTCACCAGTAGAATTTTTTTTAATGGTATTAAGATCTCGTGGATACCTCTCTTTTTTAGGAAAAAGTTATTCTCACAGACCTATTCCAGCAAAATATTAAATCATCTGTACCTGTCTGCAAATTCACCTAAGCAGGAACTCCATGGCTCCCAGAGCAGTACTCAGTCTCCACTTTGAGCATACTGTAATATGGCTCAATGGGTCATTGCAGGTCCCAGGTAAATCTCTCTCGCATCTTACAGCAGCATATAGCAATTAGTTGTGCAGTGATATGCCAGCCTCAGAAACTTTTCCAGTTTACACCCTTGCTCCTAAAACTTAACAGAGATAACAATACTGCAGAATTCTCACTGGCACCAGGACTTCAGGTTTGAAACTTAAGAATTTGGCTTTATCCTTTCCCATTCCAAGTGCAATATGAATATTCAGATTTTCCTCTCATCAAGCTTTTTCCCTGCACTACCACCCTAAATTTGACCTGCATAGGCTCTTCAGATCTTGAACACTCATAATGAAATTCCTTCAGAATACTTCTGTCTTAACCTGCTATGCCATTTCAATATGCCAGCCTGTACATGGTAGTGATTAATGGAGAAAGACTGGAATTTGCAAGTTCACCCTTTGTGATTTGATTTTCAGCAGTGAAAGCCCAGTGTATCCTCATCTGGCCTCTATCACCTAATGCATTAAAAAGTCACTGAATGTGTCCTATTTGCAAATTGAAAACATTACTGTGCATTAATGAACATTGAAGTCTGTGTGTAAGGTTGTACATTTAGCATTTTTAGGGGCTTTAATGCCATACTGGGATTTCCGGAGGCTGCTGGCCTCCATCTATCTCCTCCTACCACCCCAACAATGTGTCCAGTGGTACTGCATCTTAGAACAAACTGGTGACTGATAATCTAGGCTATTTAGGCCATGGCAATTTGACTAAGACTATCAGAGGAAGTTCAGTTATTAACACCAAGAACATCATGTTTCCTCTGACAGAGAGGTACCAATACCATCACCAATGTCAGTGCTGAGGAACCACTTTGATCATCATCAGAGAACATTGTGAAAAAGTAGCTGAATTTATATTTAAACCTCAAGATCCAGGAAGATGTCCTGAGCAGATAAATCTTTAGAAAACCTATCTTTTCCTTCCCAGCAGATGGGGGAAATGATAGGAGTCAGTTCAGCAGCTGAGGTACTTACACAACAGTGAACAAACACGCAAAGCATAAAAAGAAAATAAAGTTTTGGCACAAACACTTTCTTTAAATGAAAGATAGATTGAATTGAATAAATTAGGGAGCTGTTAGAGCCAGACATAGTCTCTGTGTGAAGGTGGAAGGCACAGAGGGCAGGGGAGAGACAGGGAGAGAAAAGAAGAGTAGAAAAAAATTCTTTGTGAAATATATAAACACCTTCACATGGTCATATGCACTGTCTGAAGTTTTTGTTTTTCTTGCTCCAGTGCACTGATGCATTTTGACAGGATATTTTGTTCTGCCTCCAGGGTTTTTAGGGAAAAGGGACTCATGGGTTATTACTGTTCCAGTGAAGAGTTTTGACTGAAATGCTTTGGCTCATTTCCTTGAGCTATGCATTAGCCAGATGGTTTGATGCATGTACCATGCCACCCTGTTTGATCCTGCTGTCGGACTTTAGCTCCTGTTCCACTGTCAAAGGGAAGGATTATTATGAATGTTCTCATTAATATTCACACTGAAGAGTGATCTGACTGCCACTTCACTCATACTGCAGGTTAAGTGAGGGTGCCCTGTCAATACAGAGAAAAGTCTTTAGCTCTTCTAATGCAAACCAGTCTGAGAGAGGGTTTCAAGCAGAAAATTAGATTCCAGTACTCAGGGCTTCCATCTTCTGTGACACTGATTTACTATGTCAAAATCTCTTCTTCTTTATTAAATAAGGAGAGTAATATCTGACTCCCTCAGAAGGGAGGAAAAATATATTTTTTAAGGTTTTGTAATAAAACACATAAAATTTTACAAAATTGTGAACTTATTAGTAGCATGACTAACTGTGATGCAGTACTTAAAACCTACTCATGGGCAGGACCTCACTATACGATATATCACATAAACCAGAAATTCCCTCTGGACGGTTATAGCACACCAGCACCCTGCAAGAAAAGGTGCAGAAGAGGCTGGAGCCCTCTGCCCACCTGGTCCTGACAGGAGGGAACAGCCCACAGAGCTAGGACAGACACTGTGTGATGGGGCAGACAGTTCTCTATCAGGCTGCTCTCTAGAGGTGCTGGACAAGATCAGGGAAAAAGATCTGCTGGGTGCCACCAACTTGAGAAAAAAGGTGCACTCGGGTATCAAAATTTTGAGAACATAGTTTCAAACACAGTGGAAATCTAGTCTTTACACAAGCCACTTAAGTATCTGCTGTATTTCTTAACAGCTCGTTCCTGCTCTCCAGCATTTAATAATGTCAACCTACACTAACTCAAAATTGATCATATGTTAATATATTTTTTTTTAGAATTACCAAAACTATGCTCCATTCTCAAAATGGCTTTCCAGGATGATTTACTTCTGCTTTAGAACACATTGAGCAATTGAGACTATACTATTACCGGTCTCAGTGAAGTATCTTACTGGTGTATGAAGCTACTGAGGAAGATGATTGCCTCTATCAGCCTACATTAATGCAACATTTAAAAATTCTCCCACTGTATTAGATTTGCTGAATTCCTGTGACACTGAATTCCAGAAGTTGACCACAAACCAAGGAAGTGATGTGAAGGGAGGTCAAACTCTAAGAAATTTTCCTACCATGACTGAAAAGGAAAAGTTTCATGATTTTGATAAAGGATCTACAACTTGTATAGCATCCATTCAGCTTCTGTATAGGATGATCTACTTCTTGGATTTTGACTATTAATCTCAGAAGAAAAAATATTCTTTCTTGCTGCATGAGACAGGATGCCAAATTCATACTCATGGCGTAGTCCTCAAGTTCAGTATAAATTAACCTCTTGTTTTTCTCATGTAGCTGTGTACTATATATCCAGAGTGCATTAGCTTCTGTTTAGACACAGCTACAACAATGGAACAGATCCATGAACCTGCTACATGCCAACTGATGCAGAAAAAGCAGTGTCAGTTTGAGCAATTATCAGCAAATTTGTGTTTATCCCAAGATCAACAAAAATCCACCTGGTAGAATATATACCATCATATTAGACAGAAGTTGCTCCAGCAAAGCTAGCTTGTGTTTGAAATAACACCTTACATAAGTACCTGGTGAAGTATCACAGGAAAGTAACACCCTGAAACGGATTTAGCTCTGGACAAGAACTGAAGCATGCAAGTGCAAATACCATAAAAATACCTAAACTCAAAATATACCTTCAAAGACTCAGTTCAGTTGCAGCCTGACAGAATAAATGACTGCTACGGATAGGCCAAGAACATTTTATAAGTGGTCTGGCCCTGTCTCTCTGGTGGTAATTGCCATAGCTTCCCAGGACTGGCAGAACAAGATATGTCCCAACACCTCAGCCATTGTCGTTTACATTTACAGGGTGACATATAACTGCAAGACCACCTCTGTTGCCCTAAACTAATAAACTGAACTGTCAGATGCACACATGAGGATGACACACATTTATTCTTCTGCCCCATTTGTCTCTGGCCAGGACAGATTGAAAGCTGAAGGCAGCAAATTGTTCATACCAGCTTAGCAGATTGAGTCTTGGTCAACTCCTTAGCCCATACAGTCCTGGACAACTTGGTGCTGAACTCCTGTTTAAACCCCTTTGGAAGTCACAAAGTCCCTGAATCTCTGTCATAACAAAAACCCTCCACTCTGTTTTTCTTTATTTCTCTCCCCAGCCCACCTCCCACAAAACAGTATTCAGAGCAGATCCTACTCAGGAGTCTGTGTGAAAAAAATTAGGGATGTGAAGACTGCAGTTGAGAGCTGTCTTCTCAAATACAAGAGCATGGGACTTGAGAACAAGATGTTTTCCTATCCATTCTAATTTCTGTTGGCTGGTCTAGGAAGCCCTTTACTCAGAAAGTTGCCTCGATGTTTAGTAAGCAATTTTTCCATATATGTTATAAAAGGAACTGATTTAGTGCTGAGCAATCAGGATCCTTAAAGTTAAAATGTGACTTTGAGCCTTGGATACTTAGGATTTTGCCTGTCCTGAGGAATTAATTTCACTGAGTAATAAAAGTGTTTGTAAAAATAAGTTCTTCTACCAATAAAGTACATAGAATTTAAAAGCTTCAGAGGTGTTCTGAGCAATCCTGAATTCTCAGAGAGTCTAAATTTGCTGCTGTCTTTAAGATGAAAAATATGTAGCAAATTTTGTAACAAAATGAAAAGTGGACATGGTTTTTTTGGGTGGGGGGGGGGGATTTTTTTTTTTTTTTTTTTGATAAAGAGAGAGAGCTGATAGGGTTGGATTGGAATTAGAGAAAAACAGCAGACAGAGAAGACTCCTCCTGGGGGATAGTTACAGTTCAGAACATGATACAGAAGTTCATCTTTATTCATATAGTTTATGGGAGTAAGGCTTGCTTCAAAAGGCTGTGTTACTATTTTATTTCAAGCCTTAGATATTTTGGGATATGTCTAGAGTTTGAGTCAGCCAGATTGTGTCAGACACAGATTGGTAAAAACACAGTATATTGTTCTCAAAAAGTTTTTCTTGACATTAAGCCAAAATTTTCTCATATTTCCTGCCCATTACCCTTTGATGATTACCTCCTTCAAAATTACATTAAGTGACAAAGACACATTAGCTATAAAAGGCAGATACAGTTTTTAAAGAGCTGGGTTCCTAGAGGAAGGAAAGAAGGCAGAAAGAATCTCTGCTGGGTCTACTTCTACTGGATACATAGCCAGCACAAAGTCAGCAGCAAAGAGCCTCACTGACCATGTAGCCATGAGAGGTGAATTCAATGTCAATGGCTCATTCAGTCTTTTTGCATCTCTGCCAATGCTTCCAGCAAGTGCCCAATTAGCAGTGACAGCGGTGGTGGTGTTTATGAGAAACTAGCCTGAGACTGTCATTTCTTTAAATTTGAAACTGCAGAGCAGACACAGGGTGGCAAAGCTTTTAAGTCCCTATTGACATGCACCAGAATCTGACCTTGAACTTGTGACATGGATGTGAAAGTCTTTATTTGCTAAGTCAGTTTGTCTCCCATAGAGTGAATTTGTAATGCACTTCTCATTCCAGCTTACATTATTTCTCTTGAGACAAAGGAAGCCCTCCCCTGCACAACAGCTAGAACAGCACCAACCCAATTCCCTCCCCTCACCAAAGAAAATTGGGGAGCTGTAGTCACTCAGGTCTATGTTGAACAAGTGCGTTGATGCATCCAGCACTGACAAGTGAATAGTAGGACTGCAACAAATATAAAAAGTGTAATGTAATTAAGTTATAAACGCGATGGATTGTCACAGAAGGAATTACCCAGAGGTGATAATGAATCATAGAACCATAGAATCGTTTAGGTTGGAAAAAACCTTTAAGATCATTGAGTCCAACCATCAACCCACCACCACCATGCCCACTAAACCATGTCCTGAAGGGCCACATCTACGTGCTTTTTGAACACCTCCAGGGATGGTAATTCCACCACTTCCCTGGGCAGCTTGTTCCAATTCCTGACAACCCTTTCAGTAAAGAAATTTTTTTCTAATATCCAGTCTAAACCTCCCCTGGTGCAACTTGAGGCCATTTCCTCTCATCCTATCACTAGTTATTTGATAGAAGAGGCCGGCACTCACCTCACTACAACGTCCTTTCAGGTAGTTGTAGAGAGCAATAAGGTCTTCCCTCAGCCTCCTTTTCTCCAGAAACTGGAGATACGTGGTATTTCAGAAGATTACATACAAAAGTTACTAAAAGGGATATGAAAGAGAGAGGAGGAAAAGGAGGAATGTGCATGGAAGACTTTGGAAAAGCTGAAGCAAATGTAAAAATCAGAAATTACTGGAATGTCCCCCTAAAAGACAGTCTGCTAATTTGTTTGCATGTCTTGCCTGTTGTAAACATCTGCATACACTGATGGGCTATTCAGTAAATAACAGTGCATGTTCATTTTGAGTACATGGGCTAAACTGCAACCATAGTTCTTGGTTGTCAAACATCTTATAGTGCTTCTGGGTCCATTTCAAAGTCTGAATCCCACTGCCTTAGAATTTTTAAAAAAGATCTGACTCCTGTGTAGGGTCTTGACCACCCAGTGTGGAGGTTTTTGGTTTACCTCGGTATGAGAATTCGGGGCTTTATTCTCTATTGGGCAGTTTGTTGCTTTGAACACCTGCGCAAATTATTGCTATTTGCATCTCCTTTTTCTATTCTTTTTTTCTAATGTTTCTACTATTGCCCACTGTAATAGAATGAATCCAGGATTAGACTATTTTTGATCTGACCTAATAAAGCCCTTCTTCTCTAAGGCAGTGTAGAAAGCCAGTCCCTTTTGTTATTGAAGGAATACAGACTTCTGAGCTGACGTTATGGCTGCTTCACAATCCTTTCCACAGGGGTAAAAGACAAAGCAGATTACAAAATGCTGGGGAACAGGACTTGCATGGTGTGCCTGAATTGTGGAACCAAGGTTATTCTTTGTTATTGTTCTCCTTTTCCTAGCGTAGCTAAATGGCAGATAGCCACTTAGCCATCTACAGGCTTATTCCTTTCCAGCTCCTGATCTGGCAGTAAAGGGCATGTTGACAGGTGATATGGCTGAGATCCTGCCAGCCAAAGCTGCCATAATGGTTCCTTTCCAAGCTAACATGAACCAGAGTAACCCACAAAGATAATCTGACATATTCTGGGACTAAAATAGCCTTGGAGATTAGATCATCACAAAGTTACTATAAAAACATTTTTGACAGCTCTCCCACTGTTCAAAATTCTTTGTTGAACTGAGCAAAGCTTAGCAAGACTAAAGACTTGAATCTTGCACCTGGAGACCCATGAAACTTTGAATTAAGTGAATTAAGCACCAACAATATCACCACTGCCTACCATTTTTTAAAAAACGTGGAAGAGCTGCAAAAGAAAGCATAATAGAGCAAGGTAGGTGCTGCATGCTTGTATGCCTCACTCATCTGTACCTGGGTGGTTGTATCTCGTATCTTTAAGGCAGTGGGGCCTCAGTTCCTACTATATATTCTCTGCTGTTTTACTGAGCTCAGTTTGAAAGTGTTTTCTTCCTTTCAGAGACTCAGGCTCATACCCCGTGTGACCACAATGCTAATAAAATGTTTTCTAATATTCATCCTTAGCTGTTTCCTTCAACTAATTTGCCCTGCCATGTTTTCAAATACTATAAAAGAATTGCCTCTCTTATGTACAAACACCTTCCAGGTTACTACAAACTTCTAAGTTATTTGCTTTAGTATGTCTTTATATTCACAATACAAAATTTGTGGAAGGCAGATCACTACTGTGTTTATTTCTCCTTGTCTCCACGATGAAAAATTTGGTGTCTTTACATTTAACCACACTGGAGAAAATGATTACTGGGATGTTTCTTCTTGTTGTCATAATACTTTGAAATTTAATAACCATATTCGAGACAAAATTCTTCTTCCAACTTCCAAATATATATGTATCTTCAGTTATATTCAGCTAATTAATCATGAATGTTTGAACAATCCCATGTTATCATTAGCTAAAAGCCCATCTTATGTCATTAAGCATAATTGAGGGGAAAAAGAGAGACACCCACTGCAGTGGTGTGTATTTGTCCTAATTACAGTGATTTTACAAACTTAAAGCCCTGTTTTGATTATTTGTCTTTAGCATTTTCTTTGTTACTTTATAGTCTTCCAGGGAGTCTGCAGAATGCTTTCTCTGTCCTTGCTGAAAAGAATTATTAAAATTGATTTGATGAAATATCATTTTCCTTGATACTCAATCATGACAGCAACTGTGTTGGGGTTTGAATTCCTGTTTGCACTCAGAGAAGAAATACAAGCTGGAAGGCAAATGTGATTGAGTTTTCTGCTTATTTTTGAGATGGGTAACGTCTGAATAAGCCAGTGCAGGCTGCAGAAAAGAATGCATCAGGAGGCCTTCAAAAATAAAATAAGCTGTAAAGGAGACATCCTTTACATAGTTCCTATGCTTAGAGGCTTTTTAGTGCTGTATTCATTAGAAATACTAGATTCTGCAATGAACTTCCTGCACCTGCATGTAAATATCCAAAGTAATGCAATGCAGATGTCTGAAACAGGTCAAATGATAGGAAGCAAAAAAGCGCCTATTTCTTTTCGCTGCTTGGTGACTAATTCCAATGGGGAGGTCTATGCTGCAAAGCACTTGAAGTTAGATGACCTAAAGTGTGCTCCTAGAGTCTGAAGTTTGGAGACTGGCATTAAACTACCCAGTTAATTAATTTGTAAAGTGACACCTAATTTTTTTTTTTTTTTTTCTGAAAGCAAGATAACATTTACTTTATGTATTATGCCCCAGTAGAAAACTGGTACATCAACCTTTAGGAGAAGTGCCAGACTGTTGCCAGAAGTGCCATATTCAGTGCCATTCTGAGTATAATGTGCTGAGCTCCCAACGGAAGGAGATTTCTTGGGGCATTTTTTATTCTGTCTTTTTGTTTTGTTGTTGGTTTGGTTTAAGAATAATTTAGTTTGCTCTGAGATCTCTGTTCTTAAGAGCTGGCTGCATAAAGAAAACAATGATGAATTCCAATATGGGATTATATGCCACTGCTTGCTCCTCCTGCAAGGAGAGGCTTTGCATATAGCTTGTGCTCTGACTAGCTGCCAGTCTGCTCATGCAGAAGTCCATAGACAGCCTGTGGCCAGAGAGACTGAACATGCTCATATGAAGCCAGCTACTATTAAACTAATATCTTACTTAGCTATCATCAGTCCCATGGGACACTGAAGTCTTCACAAGAAGCCTCTGGATATAGCTGGAGCTGGCTTGCAGCATCCCTTGCTGAATGGAAACTGAATCTAGACCTACGGGCAGCTTTAGGACACCTCTCAAAATATCATACGGAATTAGCAACAGCTGATTTTCACCTTCTTGGGTTCAAATGCTTCTCCCTACCATCTTTTTAAACCACTAAGTCACAAGTCAGGTAACTTATTATCTATGTTCTTCCACTTCACTATGCATCTTAATCTCGGTTCCTTGCCTCTGGAAAAGCTCTTGTTGCAGATCACTGTTGTACCATTGGACTGCTCTTCAAACAGACTTCATTACTAGTGGGAACAAGAAGATGAATGCCCACACATCAGGTTTCACATTTTCAGTATGAAAGTCTGAGACATCATTCAAGCCTTTACAGAAAATTCGAGAATTATGTACAAACCACAAAACTACAGACCTAGACTGGAGCTTCCTAAAGCTTTGATTGATACTGAAACCACCCTATAATGTCATTAAACAGGCAAGAGAGAGAGGTGCTGGACCTTTAAGCTTTTTCTTAAAACTATCCTGGAAAAAAAGAAAAGCTTCCGATTTCTCCTTGAATGGAGGGATAGAGAAGACAGCAGTTCCAAAAAGACTAGCTGCCTGAGGCAATAGTAGGGCTAATGGGAATTGAACATCTGTGAAGGAGGAGATTGATACAGGGAAGAGAAACATGGGACATCCAGCTTTGGAGTCATGAAAGGTTCAAACAAACAAGCAAACCAACAAATCTATAGAGATACCCGATCTCTCAAAAGCTAATTCAGAGGAGCTGCTCAGTCTCCCAGGGTGCTCTGCTTGCCACCCAAGAACATCACATTGATGATAATTTCCTCTCCGAAAGCTGCAGCAAGCCTCAGCTCCCAAGGGCTTCTGCTGTTCTAGACAAAGACACAAAAAAAAAACCCTCAAAACAGAGCATTTGGCTCTTTTATGACTCTCATAAGCAGTGAAAAGTGGCATGAGCTTTTTAGTGTAAAGAAAAGGCACCAACAAAGCACATCTTGCATCTGAGTAAAGCTTTTGGGGGATAGTATATTAAATACATTTGCTTTTATAGAGAAAAGTTGCAGTCGTTGCACTTCGTGCTCTTTTTTAAACTGTTATTCTTTATCTCATATTTTATATTTATCATATTTTTTATTTTTAATAAGATTGTAAAAATAAAGCCTCCAGATACCAACTCACACTTTATTTCTTTAAATCTCTTGTGCTGTCCCATGTTCCCTGCAGAAAACACTCTTGAGATGTGTAGCAAAATGTCCTTACATCTGTGAGCTCTCCTCAGCCAAATGCAGGTAGTCACCCTTTTCAGCAAGGCTCCTGGCTCCTGGAGGTTTGAGCTGAACCTTGCAACAGGCCACAGCTGTCACTGGACAACCTTACCATCTATGAGACAACAAATTGCTATGCTGCATCATGAACACCACAGGAATTGGACTCTGGGAGCCATGAAAACAAACACACATGGTGGAGCCCTGTAATTATCTCTTATTTTGCAGGTGTGCTTTTATCAAGAATATATTTGATCCACAAGATATGCTCCACTCTGAAATACACAAAAATGGATCTGGTACGCTCTCCCTACTTTCTCTGTCTCTCTCTCACACACACACACACACACATGCCTTTCCGATGGACATTGGGAAAGCTGGGGTAAATGGAAAATGATCCCTGCTTACAAAACTGCTGTAACAGCAGCAGCTATAGAAAAATACAAGTAATAATTTGCATCATGTTATTTCCTTTCAGTGGCATGAAGAGCAGGCCACATTTTCTCTTAATTTTTCATCAAGATAAGGCAACAATAGAAGAAGCCCATCTCCCAGTTGCACCCACTAACTCAGTACAGATAAGGATTTCCCTTCAGTCTTTTTCTTCTCTCTCTGCATCACTGCTAGCACCTGCACATGCTGGCTGTTTGCTGTAATTGAAGAAGGTGATGTTGCACTTTGCCTCATCTTTGGGATTTCCCAGATGACCAAAAAAATACATTTTGGAAATTATATCAAGCAAAAACAGTAAAAAACTCTGTTCTTGGTAATGAGTCTGTTGAAGACATTGTTTGACGTACAAACCCAATCCTTTGTTTCTGTTCCACCATGCCTCAAATTTTCTGGTCCCCTAATATACCTGAGGCTTTCCAAGGGAATGTGGAGATCATAAGCAACAGTTTTAGAAGAACTCTTCTAGGGATGATAGATTCCTTAACCTCAGCTACTTACGGCTTTAGAGTTGATTTATAGAAGTCAAAATTACCAACTTACCCAACTGCCATATGAAGGGGCATTTGAATATAAAATGTGACCACCTCCAAGGGGCCAGAGCCTTTCCAATGATTCCATCTCATCTGAAATAAAAGCACTTCAAAGACTCTTGGTATGGCAGCTGCTGCCTGATAGACTGGTGGGGCAGAAATAAATTTTTAAAATGTTATAAAAATAAACCACGAGTATGATTCCATTAACTAAATAGGACTCAAGAAATAGCTACCATTACTCATTATTACTGCCCTGTTGAAAGAGGGGAAGACTAATTATGAATGGATTTGTTTGTGTCTATAATCCCTTCATTTACAGACTTTTGCCTCTAAAAGAATAATTGCAAACTCAAAGTAGGTCTTCCTGAAATGCACTACTCACAAGGACAAAATCAGTCCAGCATTCCAGCTAATGACAAAATGTTCCTCAGAATTAAAAATTGAGTTAATAGCCTCACAGTTATTTGTCTCAGATTATTGATTAATATTACATTTGGTTTTACTTCCCTTGGTGAAATCAATCCCATTCCTCAAACCAGACGGTTTATGCCTTGTCACATCAATGTAATGAAATCAGCTATTAGATTTTGCACACTGCGACCTGATATGGATTTACTGATGGCTCAATCGGTTGCCCTTTGTCCGGAGACTCGGGGTTTAGGAGGGCAGTGACACCTGGAGGGAAGCAGTGGACCTACAGCTAACTTTCTTTACCGATAAAGTACCACTTAGCAAGGGAATCCTTATTAACGTGATGGACTTTTAAAAAATAGCACTAGGAACAAAGCTCTGTTGGTGCCTTCTAACCCACAACCTATTCTGAGGCATATGAACATGCTGCAATAGGTACTAATTTTGCTTTCCTTCATCTGAACCACGAAGCCTCTCTTAGCTATTTTGAGATGGGTGTTTAGGATTTGCATCATTTTTTACTCCAATAGAGAGAGTGTGTCTTTTGCCAGAGTCATCAGTGAGAAAGCAGGATGAGAAATGGAAAACATTAATAAAAGCCACGGAGGCAGCTGTGTGAAGTGCAGGGTGCAGCCGCCAGGAGTGGCTCCAGCTGCTACTGCATTGAGAAAACAGGAAATAATCCAAGAAGTGGATACAAAAAGGGGGATGTAATTCTGGGAGCTGCACACATTTCAGTGACAGATTCCCAGGCTACAGAGCGAAAATCCTGAGCCGAGTTAAAATTTTCTCAAAGTTCAGGGATATTCTGCTGAAAGAGTATAATTAACTGTTGCGTCATTGGTGGCTGGGTGATTTTGTTAAGGACACTGAGTACTGGTGCATCCTGTCAGGTGGGATGAACAACATTGAACTATATTTAAGAGTGTATCATGCATCATCATGCATGGTCCTGCAAAGGCATGTGAAAATGGTCTAAAAGGTAGACTGTATCCTACATAAGATGTAGGTGAATTCCTGACCAAAACTGAGACCTTTCTAAATCTGGATCTAAATCTAAAGTATCTACAAATCCTATTATTTTTTCCTATTATTATTATTCTATTATTATCATTTTATCCAAGTATTATTTGTAAAACTTTACTCAAGAAAATGGGGTAGTCAGATTCCATGATTTTTACCCACTTCGAGTTGTACGTGCTTTATCAAACAGCAGTTAGGGGAAATACATAAAAGCATAAGATGCTACCCACCATGGCTGAATATGTCCTGAGTAGTTTGTCCCATAGATTCAGGGTGAAGACACCTGCAGTTGTCACTCAGAGAAAAAAAGAAGTGGTAAATTTTAGTTCAAAATATTTCAAAATATTTAAATATTTGCTTTCTCCTTTCTCTTTCCCCTATCCCTTTGCCACCTTCCACTAAGGAAGAAATTGGTGATCGCAAATTTATCAGATCACTGACTCCCTCAGTGTGTAGATACAAGCATGCACACATTTAGTAATATTTCAAGTATTTGTAACCTATAACCCAATCATGGTTTTAACTTATTAACTTTCTACTCCTTGTACTCTTATATGCCAAATTTGGTCTACCTTCTACTCTCTGTCTGCCAGATTCCCTCTTGTTTCAAGAAAATATACTTCTGTGGCTTCTTGCTTTTAGTGGCACCTGGTTTGTGGTGCAGATAGAAGATACTCTGTGGACCATTCAGGGCTCATGCCTATATTGCCTGCAAGCTACAGATAACTGGACATTTTGATTCAGCTGGTTCCTTGTAGCTGTAGACTCCCATGTTCCTGCACTACTCCAGAAAGTAATGACTGACTCAAAACCTAAAAGAAAGAGAGTAAACATGAAAAATTGTTCAAAAGTTTAACTGTAGATGTCATTTTCAGTGGTGCAAATTCAATTACATCATTCATTCAGCTTGGTTCCATTCATAACATCATATTTACACTAATGGCACCAAGATCAGAGTGTGATTTTAAAATTTACATGTTTCCTATAGGTAATTCCTTTGTAAACAACTAGATGCAGAAGACTTGCATAGGCAGCAAAGTAGCTGAAATAAAAGGAGTGAGAAAATACAGAGTTTCACACAGAACTGCTAGTAGGTGAGGCCTCTGGATGATCTGAACACCTGGAATAATGCTGCAGCCATCCCTTCAGGGAAGTTAGAAGGTTTTCCGCGCTACAGAAAGCTACAGAGCGCTACATGCAGTTACAGCTTGCCGCTGATCATGGTGCCAGATCTTTCCCTGAGGTAACTTGAGCAGTTCCAGGGGATTTACTGCAACAGTGAAATGGGCCCCCAAACAAATAGAAACCTGCTTACAGAGACAAGCAGCAAAGCAGAGCAAGAAAGAAACATAACCCTTCAGCTACCAAACTACTATCACATGGGACCTAGTAGGGTCATTTTTCATGCAGAAGTTTTGTCCCTTATAAAATGACATTTCTCCTCCCTCCGCACTGCCTCAGCGTTACTCAGTGACACTGAGTATACCTGCACGGGCAGTGATGCCAGGAACCCCTCAGGCTCAGAGCAAATTTGGGCCAGTTCCTGCTTCTGCCTTTGGTCAGCTGGGTTCCCGCTGCAGCTGGGGGCATGCAGCAAGGAGACCTCGACCGCAACCAGCACTGAAAAAAGCACTACTGTCATCTCCGCACAGTGTTACGCCTCTCCTACTCGAGCCTGCGGAGAGCAGCTGCTGGTCCGAGCCGTGCTGGTTTCAGGATACCGGCTACCCTCCCCTCACAGCCCCACGCCGAGTCTGGGGAGCTCCCTGTGAAGTCCGGCGCAGCTCCGTCCTGTGCTGTGCAAACAGGTCCTGGGGAGCGTCTGGCAGGTCACTTCGCTTTTTTGCCCAGGGTACTTGTCAGTTAGAATAACCGCTTGGCTTCCCAGGTGTCGTGGGGGTTGTTAATATGCATTTTCAAAGCTTTTTTGATGACAGGAACCATTCTAATTTCATATAACTTCATAGTGGCCACCTTGAGCGTATTTTTAACACTCTGGTCTTCCTAATGAAAAGATGTATTATTACGAAGCGGTACCAGAAAGCAAGGCTTCTTATGAATTCGGGATAATTAGTTACAGCATTGCTGCAAATGAGTTTATCTGCTTGACATGTAAGTTCAGCTGATTTGCAGGATGCATTCAGCTGCATTTTTGAGATATGGGATGCATTTAATTGATTTTTATTTTATATTATATTGAATTTGGCACTGAAGCTGTCATTATATCTCGATGTCTCAGCAGGGCGTGTTGCTGCCTGCAGCACTGTTGTAGTAAATGAAGCTTCGAACTGACAATTAGTTGTGCTCTTTGTTTAGTTGTGCAAGAGCGCAGGAGGGGGGAGTCACAGTTAGAGCTTTTTGAAACAAAAAGAGTGATCTCCTCCCAGCATCACACAAATCGACCAAGACTTAAACGGTGTCATATTCTGTTACTTTGCTTCCCCCACAAAGATGTAACTAATGAGAACTACAGCCACTAAACAAAGATTCTTTGTGGGTACAACTCTTCCACCAGTAAAGGGGAAAGAGGAGAGAAATCAGTTGCTTTATTTTCCTTCACTTTCCTATGAAGAGTCTGGGGTCACTGCGAGCCCAAGGTATTTGTTATATTGTTTCCCTTGAGTAATTCTGAAAAGGGCACAGAATGTCAGTAATCATCCCCTTTATGTTTTAGTGGCAAGTTTATGATTGAAAGATTACCTTGCTAATACATGTTTAAATGAGGCTCTGGCAATGTTAGTGGTATTTAAAAGAGCTCTGGCATTTGAAACAGTCGACAACAAGAGATTGTGCTGATAAACAGAACTGGGTTCATGTTAGGCTGGCTCTGAGACCGAAGGCTTTAATATCAGCTTTGTTCTGACACTTTGCTTTTTTAATCTATAGCAAAACTGTTTAGTACCAAATGCTGAACAGAACATTACAAAAGCTGAAAATAATGGAGAAATTTAAAAATGTTGCCAAATGAAAACCAAATAAAAATAGCTTATACTTAGCAGCTGGCATTATTTATTATTATTACATATCAAAGATTAAACTTAACTTTTTGCTACAGGGATTCTTTTAAACTAGTGGAAAGAAATTCAGAAGGTAAACAGTGCAGTATCTGGTTATTTTCATTTACATTTTTGACAGTTCTTCTAAGTGTAACAAACATTTAGCTCAATTAATAAGTCATAAGCAGGATAATACAAGTCATGACTACCTGCACTAGAAAGGTCTTTCTATGCTCAGTTGGATTCCCCTAGATTTTTTTTGTTATTATTTTTTTACTTGTAGAAAAGAAGCAAAAATGGTTTTCTTAAAGGATTTTAAAACATGTCCTTTCAGACTACTAAAATTTAGTCCATTTTTTGTGAAGTCCTTTTCAGAGTCTCAGCTGGAATGCAGTATTTAAATACTGGACATAATTCCCTGATGCTTCATGGTGAGAATGTAGATGATTTACAAACATGACTTCTTTAGAAATACAATTTTTTAAATTGACTGTCAAATCAGGCCTTTCACCTTTCTTTCCTACTGCTTTTGCTACGTCTCTTCCATCATTGCTGAAAATCCCACTTCTCCCTTGTTAAGTGGGTTCACCTCTTGGTGTGATATTTGACTCTTCTCTGTCTCTTTCTTACTTTTTTTTTACTAGAGAGCTTTTTTATTAAACCATAGGTAGTAACTGCAAAAAGCTGCATTTCTCTCCATCGCTACCAAGAAACTGGGATAAAATTTCACCAGATCAGAAACTTGAATCAGTCTCCATTCTGGATTCCTCAATTCTTGGATCCTCAGAAGTGCACGAGCACTCCAATGTGTATATGACACCTTGAAGAGAACAAAAGTCAGGTCCAGAGCCAGCCATAAAGTAACTGAACCATGAATTTGCTAGTCATAAGCAGCTTTTTTTTTTTTTTAAAGCATCAGCAAAGAAAGACCAAATTTTGTGTCTCGGGAATTTGCGGCTGTCCAACGGAAACTGAGGGAATAATAGTGCCGTTGCTGTATCACAGTATGCTGTGTAGACCTAAAAAAGTCAGCCAGGTCTGGAATCCAGAAGTCATTGGTTATAGCACAAAAGAAGCATAACCAAATCTAGTATAAACAAAGGAGGTTCAATACTTGATAATTTCTCATTTGACTTTATCATCAAATTCACTTTTCTATTCCAGGTGAGAATCTTGTAGTTAGACAAGTGACTAGAGCTGAGAAAGTGTTTACATGACCAAATGCCATCACAATACTGATAAGGCGTTTCAGATTCCAAAATCTAGCTAAACCCTTTAGATTTCTTGGAGCAAGAGGTTACAAAGGAGTTATTCAGTATTTTCTATCGGATTGTCAATTAGTTTCCATTTGACAGACTTGACAGTAGCTCCTGAAAAAAGTGCAACCTTGGTAGTGTAATAGGTGAGGTATCTATTTTTAATAGCTTTTGGGTTGCAAGCAGAATGTCATTCAAAGACTGTTTTGGCAAAGATCTTACATGTCAGTAACTGTTTCTTAAAACGGTTTAATATCTTTAAGATAATTTAACATAGTCAAAGCATTCAATGTTTTTCATTTTACAAGATGGGAGGAAAAAACACCAAGTTTTTCCCCTTACTACAACTTTTGAATGAAAAGAAAGGTATTCAAAATCATGCATTTATTCCTGCTTAACAGCTTGAGGTCTATACTCCCCATTGAAGCATTCAACATGTACTGGCAAAGTACATGTATCTGAATTTATTCATAGAATCATAGAATCATTTAGGTTGGAAAAGACCTTCAAGATCATCTAGTCCATATTCCAAGATATGGAGTACACTTCTGCTTTAAGGTACTACTCTGTGATTCTTTCCATCTTAGGGGGGGTTGAAAGGTAAATGGAATTAATTGCTTCTGGAGATATCTATCTCTGTTCTCTAACTATGGAGGAAATCTAAAACTTAACATCTGGATGGCTAAAGTTAAACTGAACTAATCTGATGCATATGTTGCTTTAAATTTGATGCCTATGTTGCTTTAAATCTTATGTCTCCTTGGTGGTATTAGTCAATACAGCCTCCCATCTCCCGTAATTTAACTGTTACCGTTACTAGCATGGGTAAAGAAACAGAGGTGAAAGGAGTTGCCTACGGTCATGCAGAACACCTACAAACAGGGCTAAGAACTGAATTCAGAAGACTAAGTTTACCTTTTTGCAACACTAAACAAAGAATCACTAGTCTTTAATGTGTATGCAAACATATTTTCCTTCCCCAAATGAGAGGTTAAATGTGTAGTTAGAAACTCAGTAGGATCAAGAGTGTTGTTTCTCAAGACTGCCACTGAGAACGCTACCCTACCTCCACCTGGGATGGACCTTATGGTGTCCTTCCACATCTAGAATTCAGTGTGAGCCAGACACCAGGAACAGTCTCCCAAATCTCCCTCTCGAGATTTTACAGCCAAACCCTCATAAGGCCAATGCTTTATCTTGCCACACAAAACTGGACTGTGTTGTGTTGGCTGGGCCAGTAATACCACAAGCTGTCTCCTTTACTGGTAAAGTATCCCTCCACTCTAGAGAAATAAGCTCTTCTCTAACCACATTCACATTGATTGCAATTTCAACTACTGTTCCCTAAGAACAAGTAATGCTCTCAAACCAAAGTTTTCCTTGTTTATTTTTCTTAAAGCAATACTGACTGTAATTTTCCATTTATGTTAAGGACACGAGTGAATCCATATCCCACTTGCCTTTGTTTCCTATTAAACTTACTTGAGTTTCCTGAATCTATTTCAGTTAGTAGGTGACAAAAACTACTTGCTTTTCCAGATTAAAAAGGCAGGAGCAAAACATCAAGACTGCAAATGACACGTAATGATTTCACTGTAGACTCCTGAGTATGAGGAAATTATAGGGTTAGGGAACAAGAACAAAATAATTATATCTTTTAAAATACTTTGTGAACAAAAGCATTTATTTAACTGGATTTCTTTGCTGAGTTTAAATGCTTCACAATAAATTAATTATGAAATTAATTGCAGAATTATAAATTATTTTTTAAAGAGGCAAGCAAGAATGTAAAAGTGGGATCTTTTCTTATAATGAATCTTCCACTTGTACAACTTACACACATTATCAGGTTTTCCAACTGAGTACTGTTTGAAAAAAACACGTTTCTGAATGTGGCATTCTCTCCCAATGTAATATTAAGAGAACAGTAGTTCAAGAAAGCAAAATACAGGATACAGGCAGCAGCCTTAAGAAGGCAAATTATAAATAGTTGAAGGTATAAATAACTGAATACCATTCCTTGCTGAATGAATCCTTACTCATTCAGGCTAAGGAAGTTGAGACAGCAAAGTTCAAAAGCTGCTAACTCATGAAGTAGCAAAGGCAAATATTGCTTAGAGATGATATATGTTTGACCAGTTCTTACATTCTCTGCAAGTTGGAGACAAGACACTAATGGAGATGGATCTTTAGGCTGACTCATAACAAGAATGACTGTATGCTTAGGCTGCTTGTTTGCTTATGACTTAATCCTAATGCCATTTAAATTTAAGTGAAGATATTATTGATATTAAATAGCTCAGGATGAAGCTTTGTGACAGTGAAGTTGTCAAAGCTGTTTTCGTTAAAAAAAGCCCGCATCTTTGATTTTTCTCTGAAAGTTCCAAATATAAATGATGTAATTTAATTAAATTACACCTTCAGTGCCTAAGGTATGTAAATTACTTTCACCACTTGAAAAAAATACAGGCCATAATACAGCAGTCCAGAATAACTAGAGAATGTGTGGAGGTGTTTAGTTCTATCCTACCTTCTCAGTGTCAAATGACACGTGTAGATGTTAACTACTATTCCCTGTATCTCTTCATTTCTCTTACATAACAAAGTTAGCATCACGAGGCCATGATGAAAATGTAGAAAAATAAGAAATTTTACCAGCTAAAAAATAGTATTTTGGTTAAGTTGAGGAGTAGGAAGGATCTAAAACTACTGAAAAAATCTGTAAGACTGGCTTCACAGGTAATAAACTTTTATCACTTGCCCCAAAATTAGCTATCATGTCCATGGCAAACTTCAGGGACTGAGTACTTTCAAAAATCCTTGCACTCCCATTAGGAAGTCTAAAGCTGAATTTCAGCCCTGAACTTTAGCCAGCTTACAACAGTAATTTTGCAAGGGGAGCTGTAGTACTGGAATAGCGATTTTTTTTTTTTTTTTCAAAAGGAGCTTTAGAACCCTCCATATAGAACTCACCAGCAAAAGTGACAGTATTGCAAAAAATCCTACCAACTTATGAATTTCATGTTAAGTCCTTCTTAACATTTATTTAGTGAACAGAAACAGAATTTGTAAACCTTGTCTCCTGGATTAAATTTCTGTGTTTATTTCCCTTCTGTTAATGCCCACATTCTTCGACCATCTAAAAAATTATCCTTCAATTATAAGATCAGCTGACTGAGCAAAATCAATGGCATAAATCCTCTTTTACAAAGAAATAATCAAGACTTTTAGAACAATACAATTAAACAGGTTTTGTTATCTTTCAGATCAATAACTAGAAACATAGCAGTATGGTTATAGATAAGGCATCTATAAACACGTAATCCTTTCCCCAGTCTTACTCTGTCTTTTCTGCTGAATTGGAAATCTCCCGAAAACAATGATGCAGTTTTCAGTGATTTAAACTTTCCATTCGATCCTGCCATGCCTGTATTTAGATACATCAGTTCCAGACAAAACACAAACATGCAGAGGTGAGTGGAAATGAAAAAGTGAGGCAGACAAAAATTAAATCAATGTCTCTAAGCATGAAATGGCTTCAGACAAAGCTTAGTTCTTAAAGCAAAAAATAAAAAAAAATAATCTTAGTGAAAACAAGATGGATCTCAGTGCTCCTCTGAGCTGAAAAAGTGAAATCTGCCTGAGCTGCACATGTGTTTCTCTAGGGCACTTCTCAGAGAGCATCATGGGTCTCCAAACCAGCTGGGAATTTGAAAAATCAAGTCCTGCTACTTCTCCTTTTCATTTAAAGTCCCCAAGTGGTATTTGCACAACATACTTGGTCCTTATGGTTGGAAGAGCTCTTTGGTTAAATTAACAGCACTAAACAGCACATGGAAGAGTTATGGGCAAATCTGCTTGACCTAGGTTTAGTTTCTCCTTAGGTCAGTATCTCCAGTTGGCTATGGCAGAATTAAATGTAGCCTATACAGGGTTTTAATTACAATATGCTATATTAGGACCCAATTTTTGACCACCCTGAAGGCAGATACTCTTAAGCCTTACCTTTTTTGTCCTATCTCACCTCTTCAACAACCTACCCACATCCTCCACACTTTCTCCTCTCTTGAAATACCTGTTAGAAATTTTGTTGTAAATCTGAAGAAGCACGGTGCATAAGAAAGTTGCCTAGAGAGGACACTTTTAAAACTTCTTCTTAAGAAAAACAAGTAACTAAATTTCCCTCAAGTAAAAGGATTTTTTTCAAATTCAACTGTTTTTTCTACCTATAAATAATTGAACTGAACATCTTTGCCACCTTAAGTATTTTCCTTTTTTTTGCTTTAGTCTTTTCCATTTTCTTATATTCTAATTGTGTGTCCCCATTTTTTCCTTCTTTTTTATGCCTCTTACAGTCAACATCATTTTAATAACATTAAGAATGCTCAGGCAGATGAGAGCAAGAACAGCTCATTACTGTTGGTATGGATCATTATTGACTCACTGCATTCTTCACCAAGGGTGAATATCTTCCGTACCATTTCACCTTTCAGCCTGGTGTTTAAAATAACATTTAATGACATATCCACAATGCAAAGAGGGGAGAAGAGCTTGGGGTAAAGGTCAGCAACTTTTTTTTTTTTTAATCTCAGTGGAAAAGCTGAATGTTTGATGCCTGTGCAGGGCTTTATTAAATGTTTTAAGTTATTAAGACTGTGATTCTTCTTTTTGTTGCTGTTCCTCAGCCAAGCAAATGTGGCAGAACAAAGGTGATTAGGTGGAGGTGCAAGTTCTTACCCATTTACCGCTCTTGCATCAGACCTTACCCCATTCCGTTTATGTATGCAAAGAGAGGGGTGCCCATAGCCCTGTGTGGTAAACAACAATATATACATACATTATTGTGTTTTAGAGGGGATCATTCACCCTATTTAATATCTGCTCTTCTCCACTGTTTTTATCTGTGTTTTTCCTGAGAAGTGGGGAATGTAGGTGTCTGACATTGTGTCCTCAATTTCAATATTGCTGTCCAGAAAACAGGGCAACCACTTAATTCATATAAGCCTGTGAGGTGTAGGAAAGAGCCTGCCAGATACAATTTCCTCAGAGAAATTCCTGTTGCACTCTTTTCTGAACTGGGTCTTGCTTTTTCTCTGTCAGCATCAACTCAAAAAGTAATTCATGTGAACCATGCAATTACATGAGCTAAGGGATGGGGTACCACATCTGAAAGTCATTCTTCATAGCTTCTTACTAATCCATCTGAGAAAATGCCATCAATTAATCGTTTTGTATAAGTGCGCTCTTTCAAGAAAATCACAGGAGAGGGAGAGAAAGAGTAAATGGAAGCAGTTTGAAGTGTCATCTACATACACATAAAAGGCAAGGTAATGAAGTAGATGTAAACTTATCTTAGAAGATCCTATTACCTAATTCATCTTTCCTGAAGTAGTTAACACACCTTATGCTTTCATATATTTCAGTGTATTACAATCACCTCCCCAGGAGCCCTCTGGTTCTCATCCTAGAAACAGGGATTGGCACCAAAAGAAAATTTGAAGTGCCTCAGAAGCATAAGATGTGAGAACTGAGAAAGACCTTTGGGGCCAAACCACGCACAGGCTGGTTAATGTTGCATTACACCGAGTAGCCAAGATAGACTTGTAAACCAGGCTCAGTGTTGTCAGCCTCAAGAGAAGACTGGGTAAAAGCGCTGTCACTTCTTCACTCAGCCTGCTTTTACAAGCCAGTTCCTATTTCCTGACAAAGAAAAGGCAATGTCTTCTCCTTCATGTGTACATCGAGGTACAAAGCTGCTTGTAAAAAAAATTCAAAATAAATCTACAGAATGAATAAAAATGGTAGCTTAAACGCCACTCCCCTTTCCTCCTATGTTACTCACATTTAAACAGAAATAGATTCTTTGAGACAGATTCATGCTTTTTGTAATAAACTGTTGAGGTCAAGCTGGTTATTGTCAGGCTGGAGGATGAACTTAACCCATTGGGTTTGTTTTCTGTATGAACGAAGAAAGCCCCTCACTGCCTAATGCAATTATCTGGTTAGATTTGCTTTGCTTTCTGATGCTGTCCTACACAAAAGACATATCTCTGGAAAAGGCTGTATATATATCCTCTCCGGTCACTGGCAGAATAAGATGAATAGGGCTTGATCGCAATCCAATGTCAGGCGCTATCTCCCTCGCACACACAATGTATCATGATGGCACTCCTGACTGGAGGGGAAAATAAACTCAGCTCACCTCGCCCAGCATAGCATGCCGGCACAGGAGCTTTAGAAGCTGTTGGGCAGGGTATTCTTCCAACACACCTTTTATCCTAGGCAAAAAAATGTACATTCATAGGCTACATGTGAGTAATATCAGCCTCTGGATTTGGTGGATGCTGACTGCTCCTTTGAGGAAGGTATTTTGCTCTGTCATGGGGTACATCACATATTTATTACATAGGTCAAGAAAGGGAGAGTTGAACAGTGGTAAGTGGGTGTGATTGAGTCTAAGTGAGTGTGAAGGAATCTAAAGTTGGCTCATCTCACTTGGCAAAGGTACAGGTTAATATAGGAGACTTCTTTAATTTACACCTTCAGACTTTCTCACATTCTCTTGTGTGTTGCAAATGAGCAACTTCTGCAGCTCTTTTAACTCCCACCCTGCCTGTGACTGTGTAATTCACACTAGCTTACACACCGCATCTGGGTCCTGCAGCCTGCACTTACACGGCAGAGCAAGGCCAGGCAGCTGTTCCCAGCTCACCGATAACAGCTCCTACACAATGCGCTTCAGCTCCACATTAAAAGGAGATTATTAAGAACACAAGGTTTAATATTTGCATTTGTTCTTCTTACACTTTCCTTGTAAGCCACAGTGCTGGTAGTTGACTTGGAGCACAACTTTAGAAACGGCAGTTAAAAAAGCAGCCCCCTGTGACTCTGCTCACATATATATGAAGGTGAGTGTTAAGATAATGGTGAAATCATGACAATTTACTCTGATGTCTGGTGAAACTCTGAGTTAATAAATTTCCTCCTCCACATCCCTATTTCTATTTTTTATTATTTCCACACTAGCTGAATCAAACTCCCACCCTGACAACCACAGGCTAGGATGTTTAGCTTATCGTGTTTCCATGACATGTATGGCCACTGATTAATAAAAAATCTTGTCAAAGAAAGCTTCTGTCGCTGCTGATAGAGACTGTCAGAGAACAATATTAGGTTCAGGGATGGGAGATTGTTTAGGGTGGGGTTGTTTGGATTTTTTCTTACTTTTGAGGTACATTTTGTTTTGGACAAGTTCCCACAAGGTAGGAAAGATGCGCAGGCACAGAAAGCCTCTGCTTCATTTCACTGGCTACTTTGCCATGGTATCAAGTGGCTTTTTCTTATCAAGTGGTGTCTTAACTTCACAGGGCAGTAGAAACATTCTGGAATATATAAGTTACAGAGGCAGTACCACTGTAGGGGAAGAAGGGGCAAAGGAGGAGATATTAAACTGGAAATACCCTGAAGACAATTGTTTCATTTTGGAAGGTGGTTGCTTTTTCCTGATACTAAATAAGCATAATTACAACTCCCACTGACTTTAAAAAATGTATTGACTTTTATTGGGATAATAATATTTTGAACTTACTGTACCTTTCATAACAGAATCTCAAGGCACTTAATAAACACAAAATGAACATGCCTAATGCACCCTTTTTGAGGCTGTTAAGTTCTATTATTCTTCTCTGTAGATAAATTGAAGCACGAAACAATTATGGAGTTTGTCCAATCACACATCAAGTGAGTCTCAGATCTCAGACTAGGACCCAGAGGCCCACCATGCTATTGTCTTGCCATTGTGTAACTATTATATTTTCTTAATTTTAAAAAGCCAAAAGAAAGAAAAATACATATAGCATAATCAAATTCCAAATCATATTTCAGAAAATCAGTAATAAAGGGCTGATGATGAATAGCATATTTTTCTCCTTGCTCTACTGAATTATTTTCAATGTTTGTTCCATTTGTATTTCTTCTATAATTCTGACTGCAAGTTTTTTAGAAAATGATCACTCTAATCCAATTTACATCATTTACTTGAAGTGCCTTTCTTTGTCCATCAAATCTGTGCCTTCTGATTCACTTCCTGACTCACTGCAGTTTTACGCTGGTGTCACTCAATTGAAATCAGTTTTGTCTGGGTGGGATTTTACTGCTTTTCAGTGAAAAGCTGCATTTACTAGCCCAAAATAGAATCTAAGGAGAGATGGGGGGAGGGTGTGCAGGAAAAGAGGAGGAAGAGAAGAGAAGAGAAAGGTCATTGTATCACATTCAGGGATTTTCAATAAATTGTTAACATGGAAGTATTTGTAGATGAGAATTTGCTTGCTCTGAGGAGCTGACTTCAAATTCAGGTCGGGTTGAGGTCAAAACTGGCTTGATGGATTACACAAGCACAAAAGCCTCAAGAATCCATGATTCCTGCTAATGCATAGCAGGCAGTCCCTGTCTCCAGGAGCGTGATCCCATGAGTAGGGCACAGAAAAAAGACAGGAAACCTCTGGTGAAGTTTGTACCCCAGTTTAGAAATGGCTTGTGGTTTTGACAAATAGATGAAAAAGAAAGCATAGAACAAAGGAAATAACACCCCACACCAAAGATTGAGAACGACAATTGGAAGAAATCCTGCTTTTTCCAAAGGTACCCCGGAGAAGTATTTCAAAACACAGACCACCTGAAATCTAGTCTGCTTACCTGAGTCCAAGACTTCCCTAGATCTTTGTCCAGTTCCTACATCAACTCTATTCCTAGGAACTCCATGGTAACATTCAAATAAGAGCACACTGTGTGCAAGTGATGGCATCGAAACTGGTAAGAAACCTGTGCAGACTGTGGGCCCATCCCCACTCTGTTATCTTCTCCAGCAAACTCAGCTGTGGATAACAAATACTTCTGCTTTAGCTAAGTCCAGAGCAATAACAAATTCAGCTGGCAAGAAACTACATAACCTGCTCTCTTCATCTTCCCCAGGTCTTCCTTTGAAAGGTTAGCAGCTACGGAAGTCCAGTCTCTGCGCTTGCCAAAGGTCCATTTGGAAGAAATGACCTTCAGCTTTGAATTGGGGTCCTGCTGTTGCTCACAGTGTACAAGTGAAAGGAGGATGAATGGCTGCTGGCAAGGCCTTTCCTCACTGGTCATTCCACTGCTGAGACTCAGTACTTCTCTTAAAACTAAAGCCAGCCTGGTCCTTTGCAGTGGCAATGGGAAGGGAGCCCCCCAACCTCCTCTGAGCCCAGACTTAAAATCTGAACTTTTCTGCATCAGTAGAATTTGCCTATGACCCCATTCCGTGTCCGCACAAAAAAAGTCTAAAACCAGATGGCTCCAAACATCGTTTCCTGGTTCTCTCCAAGGTTGTCTTAGTAGGGATGTGCTCATTTTTAAACTGAATGAAGTCTGCAAAATGAGGGAGGAGAGGTCCAAGGAATCTTGGATGGGACAGAGTTGAGGTATTTTCAGATGTACAGAGCTTTGGTGAAGCGAGTTCTTCCTCTCTGTCTTTGCAGGAAATTTATTTTATTTCTTTAAATAGGTTTGCGAAGAGATTTGTAATTGATAGTTCCAGATATGGGTAAAATTAATACCTGATTCTCATTTACACTGTTTTGACTCTTCTCTAACTTAAAAAAATCCAACCAACCTACATGAGTGGAAGTTAGCCTGAACCACACACAGAAAAAAAACTCCTAACCCTGTTCCACCAAACTTTAATCCTACACACTTTCTAACCTGGAGTTCAAGTTCATGCTTGTAATACCCGTTTTGTAGTAAGACTGCAAGCAAAGCTGCTCGAGTCCTGTGCACTGGTGCTTTTCCATACCTACATCAGAAGGAAAATAAGTCTTGCAAAAAATAACAAGTGAAAAAAATCCCTAAGAGAGTCATGAAATGTTCCCAAGACACATGTATGTGCAGAAGTGAGAATGAGCGTGCAAATGTACAAGCATGTTTACCACCACAGATGAGAGGCGCTCTGATTAAACTGTAATGTGAAGCCTTGCTCTCATGACAGCTAGTGCCCTTAGCGCTGAAAGCCCAAAATAAAGAGGCTTTTGTATAAGTGTAAAAAAAAAAAATCAGGTCATACATTATCACCCAAAAAAAATCCCAAATCGATCATAAGTCTGGCACAGCAGAGCATTAAGGAAAACTGAAAAACTTTGTAAATATTTTCATGGGAGATTAAGATCTCTGCTACCACCATGATGATAGTAACAGTGAAACATGAGATTGGTTTGCAGTGAGTCAGAGTCGTATCAGCAGTCACAGAAGACATTAAAAACCCCCAACTTCTGGGTATTGGTGGAAATGTTCCCAAGCTCTTGATTCAGGATGAATTCTAGCATCAGTGTTTGTTAATCCACAATTTCATATTAGAAGCACATGTTGCACTGATCTTTTTCATGTTATTCAATACACTACAGATCAAGCACCACCAAACATGGATGGAAATTGGTCATGGTAGTGACAAGAATTTCAGTGGTTTTGTTCTTAAGCAAACATTAAAATTTTAATCAAATATTTAACATTTTCAATCAACTCAATATTATTCATAATGATTATTTGTCATCATTCTGCTGTTCTAACCATACAACCAAAGAACAGAAATATCACATGATCTAATAATTAAGGAGAACCGAGATCAGTTAAAATGAATAATTCAAAGGCAATGCATCTCAAAACATTTTTAAAGTTCACACAAGCAGTTCCAAATTAAAAACAAGCAAAAAACCCACAACAATAATCATTATTATGATGTCTTCAGTGATTTTTTTCAGTATTGAATAGTCATTAAAAGTTTGAGGATCTCTATCAATGTCTATGTTATTTTAAAAATAAGTGAACAAATCTCTAACTGCTGCAACAACACTTAACCCAGTGGATCTAGGAAGGATTCCCCATATTGTAAAAGCTGGCAGGTCATTTTTTGTGAGATTTCCTGCAGACAGCTCTCCACCATGGTTTGAGCAATCTAAATTTGGTAATATTGCAATAATGCTGTGAAGACACGAGTTGGGGAGGAATTCTGCAGGGGGGTAATGTGATGAAGGCAACAGTAAGGAGTCTCTATGAGTAGATGGCTGTCTTATCTTCTGTTGCAATGGATACTTGCATTACTAATGAGGTTTTAGTTGCTGTTTTCTTAAAGATAATCTCAGAAAGGTGTCTTTTAGTATTTCAAATCTAAATAAAGAAACCTAATAGCATGTCATGAATCGAGGCTCTACTGGGCACAGAATGAATAATATTTTTTACAAATGGACCATGTGTTTACAGGCCTCAGATTTGCGCACATACACTAGGATTTCTGAATCTTCCTGCATATTCTGTGGGTTCAGTATTCATAAGCAGTAGGAATATATTATTTAAGTACATCAAGCTTAATTCTGAAGTCATTAATCACACAAAAGTTCAGTGTCAGCATTCCCACAGTAAGAGCAAAGCAGGAGCAGAAGACCAGTTTCTTATATGCTCTTATTGTTAGAAGGCACTTCACAATGATAGAAGGTGTCTTAGGGTTTAGTCTACATTCTGAACCTTGTCCAGGTTAAGTAAAGATAAACTGACTGAGAAGTAAACCCAAAACAAAAGAAAAAAATATTTAGTGCACATTATTCTGTATCTTGCCTATATGACCCAGTCAGCCTGAAATACTAGGTAGCTTTAAAGTTTCCCCACAATATTAAATTAACTATGCAAGTTTATAAGCAACTAAATAAATTATTTGTAGTACAAAGTGCTGCTTCCTAGCTGGCAAGAGTTATTTGTGCCTATTGGCACGACTGTGATAGCCCATTTGCATTGTGACCTCGCCTCTTTCCTGCATCCTCCCCGTAATTAGTGCAGGAATTAGCTGCATCTGTTTTGCAGTTCACAGGAGGAAAGGTAAAAGCAACTCAATTGCTTTCCACTATCATCCAGTATCAACAGCACTCCATTCAAAAATGCCAACAATATGCTTGTCTGCACGGCACAAATCTTGTGCATGTGTTTAGGTAACTAGCTGGTATTTCTAAACAGTAGTCTTGATGATGTGATTGCTGGATAACAGGGAAGCATCCTTAGGAGCTGCCAATACAAACTGCCCTTAACAGTTTGTCCCTGCATTGTAGTATCCTTTTGGATATAAATCCATCACATCTGTCTCCTGTGGCATGGAAAAAGGAGGCAATAATGTGATTACTATGCCTGTATCCTTCCTCACTTAAGTACCTGGCAAAGTCATCAGGGCTTTTGAGACAGTGATCACAGGAAGTGTCTATATCAAAAAAAAGCTTCTCTGTTCTTGATACCATATAAATCAGAAACTTCAAGATTGGGGGATTGTACAGAATGTCTTTGTGCCAGCTGGACACTCAGAAAAAGGGAAAAAAAATAATAATGGGCTGTGGAATATTTGGGTTAAGAGGCTTGACTAAAACGTACAGGAACTATGTGGCACGGGCAAAAATGGCATATAGTTTAACAGCAGCTTTCAAGTGCAGAAACTGTGGAAGCTAAGTTCTGCAGATTGCAATCCCCATCACTGCCTCCATGTGTTTTTTTATAACTTTCCATCTTTTTTTAGATTTTATTTTTAGCCTGCCTCCACCCACTTTTGAGTGCTCCAGAAATAATATCTGAAGACAGTTAGTGTAGGTGTTTCATAGTTTAGGAATGGCCTACAAGGTTTTCAATTACATTTCAAAGAAGCAAAATAAGGTCAGATCCAGAAAACATGAACAGATGAGCATCACCAGGGACCAAGGAGGCAGAAATTGTCAGCTCTGTACTTGATCCTCATCAGCTGCTGTGAAATGAGCACCTAAAGCCTTAACAAAGGCGGCACAGAAGTAAATCTTGGTATTGTGGTAAAGCAGAAATCTTCTTCTTTTAAAATGCTGTGATTGCCTAACAGTGAGGTCAGGAGAAATGTAGCACTGAAAAAAAATTGCAAAATCTCTTTCTAAAGTCAGCAAATACTGCCATCCTTTGTGGCTGCAGCTTTAGGTGAAAGGCTATTTTAGGTTGGGATTACACTATGAGGAGGAAAAGAATAGGTCTGAGCTCCAAAGCAGCTGGCATCTAGATAAAACTCAGTAAAATTTTTATTTCAGATGTTCTCAAGGACTTAATCTCTGTTTATAAAGGTTGGTAGGTAAGTCAGTATAAAAGTGTAATGAGATAATTACCATGAACTGTGGGAATCAGCTTGTTATGTGTTCCCTTCCTTGATTTTTTTTTTATATATATATTTCTCTTAGCCTTGGAATGATTTGTTTCTTTTCAACATTAGTAGTTCTGAAACTAGTGTCCTCATACACAGATTTTGAAAAACAGTATCAGTTGAAGTTTATGCCTGTCTACTAAATCTCACGGTACAATAGATTATTGCAACCAGCATGTAAAAAACCCCATATTTCTGTTCTACTAATGCAGAACTGAGGCATGAGAGTTGCTTCTACACTGTGTCTCTTCTCCAGTGAAATATTATTTGGTGTCTCAGAAAATTGAGCTTGGCTTATTGTAAACTGAGATAGTAAGTATGAAAAAGCAGGCTGTTTATATCACCGAATAGCGCTGTACTTTTTGACTGTGTCATTTCTCGATAGCTCTAAGTTTCACGTCCACCTCAGCCACAGGGCTGGTAAATGTGGGCTGCGTTTCCTTCTCTAGGCTCCAAAAAATCCCCTTACTTTCTGTGCTCGCTGCTCAGAAATTCCATTTGCTTTCAGGATGCTAGCATAAGAGCAGATTAGTCCCCTACCGGATCAAAAGAGTTGGTGCTCAGATCATTCCTCATTTTGTTCTGCTAGAGCTTCCACTTCCAGTCATCCAGTGTGAGTAATCTGTGAAAACACATGAGAAGGCACAAACAGGTCATTGCTTATAGCTGGCATTCAGGATATATCCAGCACCACGGAACTCAACAAGTCATGTTTACTGTACACTCCTTAGCTGTACACATAAAGAAACTGAATCTAGATCTCTTATAAAAATAAAGATCCAGGGCCAAGAGGAAGTGGGAACTGGGCCAAGTTCTGAAGAGACTAATCACTTTTATTCAGCCTGCATTATGGCTCCTTTCCCATTGAAATCGGAGGAGGTTTCCCTGTGAAAGTGTTAGCGGAATAAATAAGACCTGGAGTACTCAGCCCCAAGGCTCCTTGGCTACCACCTCATCTTCTCGCCTCACCATCTGTCTACTTCAGGAGCACTGAGCTGATAAGAGAGATCAAATGGCTCACCTAGCCAGCCTAGGAAAGTTATCCTAGCAGTAAATGTCCTTCTCTTTCCTAGCCAAGCTGCAAAGGCTTTGAATCCCAACTTGGTGCAGAAAAGGAAGCTGTTGCCCTAAGAAGCATCAGATGACATAGGAGGACAAGCAGCAGACTTAGAACAACCTGGGATGCTTTCGACTGTTAAAACCATTTGAAAGATGTGAGGGGAGCATTGGTGAAAGGGCTGGCCTCAAGCTCTCCCATCTTCAAACAGACATGCAGTCATCAGCTTTCCTGGGAGCATGAATGGGACCCAAGCTAGGACCTTGCCATGGCAGCAACAAGGAAATGATAGACGTGGATAGAAAGTTAACATAAATAGATTATAAAATAAGCAGCGCTTCAAAGACTCCATGGCTGATTAGGGGAGGCTTAGAGTCTCCCAGCATTTGTTTTACTGTCACTTTTGAAGGATTTTTAAGCATCCATGGATTCCAGAGATCGCCCAGCCAGCCAATTAAAGTTATGATTCATTGCCATGGAGCTTATCATGATGTTGTCATCACGAGTCTGTAGTATCATTCAATGAATGCCTCCAAACTAAGAGGATACACTGATTGGCCATAATTAGTACTGTGCCATAAATTCATGTAGTGCTTTAAAAACATTAAGAAACAGTATGTCTCTTCCCCAGGGAGCAACAGCCTATAACTAAGCCATTTTCTGAGATGCAACGCAAGCATGATTAATTTAGCTAATAGCCAACAAGGACATGCTAATTATTTTTCTCTGACTAACAGTGACCCATGTCTCTGAGAAAATGTAGTTTTGAGGACAGAGCTAGAAGAAAGATGCAAGCTTGGAAGCTGTAGGTTGCATTGCAGTTGCTAAAGAGAAAGGAAGCATCAGTGTCACCTACAGAGGAAACTCTATTAGCTGTATTAGGTTATTTGCCATGGGACATCCAAATGAAAGGTATCAAAGACAGAAAATGTTAGCCAGTTCTAGGTTTGAGGCTTATATTATAAGAAAAAATAGTTAATTATGGTATGTTACAGGTGAGTGTGGGAAGCAAAAGAATTCATAACTGTAACTATTCTCCTCTAGACACTTATACTGTATACACAGTTATATAATTTTTCAAAAAAACCCTCACAAAACTGTTTCATTTTTGCTAGAATATAATCCAGACAACACTTAGTAATGTTTGTCTTTTATCAACGCCTTGCTCTTACTAATTTTTTTTTTTTTTTTTAACTCTATACTACCACACCACAGCCTTTGCTATCTAAGATAAAGGTTTGCCCCTCTTTTATTTCCTAGTCCCATATGGCTTCCTGGTGAAGACGCTTTCATCCCAATTACTGTTCTTAAAACAGCTGATCCTGCCACTCATTAATTTACACATCATTGCTTGGCTGAATTCCAGTTCTACCCTGCCCATTGCAAGACAACCAAATTAAATTTTTCTACAGAAAAGATAGAACTAGTTCTTGCTCAAGTTCAGAGTTGCAGAGTTCCTAGAGCAAAGCCCTCAGGAACTGGGTGTAGGAGGCATTCTTCACTTTTAAAGGTGTTTCTGTGTTCCTCAGTTCCCTGATTTCCTTCTCTTTTAGCTTAGCACATAGGCTCTTGAAGTTTAGAATTGAAGGTCGGGACCTGTTCTATTCTTAGCTATACGCTTGAGCATCCTGGGTGTCTGAGTTAGTGTGTGGTGAAAGCAAACTACAAAGATAAGAGACCTGTGGTTTATCTGCTGTCTCGCTTCTTTTTAAAATAGGGTTTAGCAGGAGATCCCACACATAACTACTACTGTGACTTAAAAGCTGAAGAAGAGATGCCTTTTATCTGCAATTAGAGACAAGCATTGAACACCAGAAAACGGGTGCAAGCTGGAATTTGGCTGGAAGAAATTGCATCTCTGTCAACATGACTAGAGGCTCAGCAGTCTTCTGGTTATTAACGTGCCTCAGAAATCTGCTGGGGCTTATTATACATAACCAGTGAAACACCAATGGCCTACTCAGCTTTCAGTTTCTTGGAAGACTAGACATCCTTTACCTCTGGAGCCATCCAGCCTTCAGCACTCAGTGAAAGCAAAACAAATGTAGCATGCATACAACCATAACCACATGGCAAGATTATGCCTCCACAAATTATCCCATCAGATACTCAGATATCACCAACCCTCACGCTTGCTGAAGGCAGAAAGACCGCATTTTGCAAGCCTTGTTGAATCTTGAGGTTACTGGAGTGTGAGAGAATTTTCCTGCCAGGAGTTTTTTTATGAAATCACGTTCACAATTTTTTTCTTATTTCTTGATTTTTTTTTAAAAAAAACATGTTTTATAGCCTCTCCAACTGTCTATGGCTGCCTCATCCTCCTTTGTTCAGAGCTCAAAAGTCCAGGCTCTGGGTCTTTCTCCTCTAAGCACAGAAAACAAATTCCAGAGCAGATTTTAGAGGCCTCTCAGGGTTTTCCCTTTTCTAATTTATTCTAACTTTATTTGGCAACAGGGCTCCACTGGTAGGAAACTGGCCCTTAGTTTTCTCTTACTCCAGTTGTGGAGCTTGCTTAATCTCACAGAACCTGCACACTACAAAGCCAATTGATTTCTGAAGAGTTATTTTATTTAGCTTCATAATACTGAGTCCTCAGGAGTGTTTAGCCCTTTGTGGTCTGAAGTCTTTCTGGCTGAGGAACACCTGCTTTCTCTAAATCAGTTCAGGAGGGTGTTTAGCAGAGTGATCAGTAATCTCAGTCTTAGACTGCTCTACCGTTTTATCTACTAAACTCTAAGGGCAAGGACAGTCTGCTTATATGTTTGCCCATATTGGGCAAACCAATAGAGCACCCAGCACAAAACTTTACTAAATATTCAGGAAATTACTCTGGTACAATATTCAAGGCCACTGGGCAATCTCATCTCCCAGGACAAGCAAGAACAACAAATATAAAGTACCAGTATGAAAGTGGATGCAGATGGCTCAGAGGTGCTGGCAAATGCCCCACCATGAGTAAATGAACAGCCGAGGCTGATCTCACACCTGATTCTTTTTTCAATTGCAATGGTCATTAAGCGGTGAATGAATTAATAAAAATCAATGTCATGTGTGGAAATGGCCCACCAACAGGGGAAAAGGGAACTATATTCTTCAGTCCCTTTATTTCCAAGGAGTACTTGAAATCCACTGTGATCAGACAGAAAGGACATTGTTTCAGTAGTGGTGGACTGAAAACAAACTGAGCAAAAGAAGCAGCCCTTACATATTAATCCAAAGAAGATCAGCCTTCAGTTATTACAGATTTAAGAACTGTGTGGCACAACTCATCCATTCTCAGTCTTTTCTGTAGAGGCCAGTGGATATCATAGAAACTAGCCAGTTGTTTGGGGCTTTTTAAACATACTTATTTAGCACTATGATTTATCTTCAACATGTAAAGATCAAGGTGAACAGAGAACGTTTAGAGAAGATCCAAAGGATCCTAAAGCTAAGTTTTTATCATGAGATAATTTAGGTTATTTTTCTCAGTGGGATTTCCATCTCAAATTACCATCCCAAGAAGATGACATACATTTGTCAGGCTGAATTATCTTACTAGTACAAAATCATACAAACCAAAAAGAAAATCCCCAAAGAACCTCGAAAAGGATTGTATATATTTTGATATTTTTTTTCCAAAGAACTCTCCCATGTTGAAAGAAGATTGGAAAAAATTATGTGCTTCTCAGCTAAAGTTCAGCTTTCAAAAGCCCTGTGTCCCTAAAGGTTGTTTATTGGTGGAGCAGCACTTTGAATTGGAGGGAAAAAATATTCTCTGAGTAACTTCTGTCAGAAGTCAAATGCAAGACATTTTTAAGTTCAGAATTATGAAAAACTTCATTGATTGAACCGGTTGCCTGATTCAGGAGGTTTCTTATTTTTCTTAGATCAAGTCCTTGGTTGTTATAAATTAACGCAGCTCTGCTTATTCTGATGGAGCTGGATGAACAGTGACCACTGGAAGTATTCACTGGACCACAGCGTAAAGCTGCAGATCTCATGGCAAATAATCTGATCCAGAAGAGTGTTGCTTAGACTAAAACCAAAGAAAGAGGCACAATTTTTTCTCAGCAGTCTTTATACTTCTCCTATCTTACTGATTGATTGGAGAGCAATTCAAATCTAAATTGGAGCATCAATCAAAAAAGGCTGGATTAAATAATGGTCCTGTGGCCATGTATCAGCAAAATTTAGCTTGTTTCCAAGCCTGTCCCTTTACCCTAGCTATGCACTGCAGATTAAAGGCTGTGTGGGATTCATTTTTCCATACACCTTCAGTCAATGGATTCCTTTTCTGACTACAGTGTTATTCTGGATTATTCAGGGGAGGAGGGGAAGAAGAAAAAAAATCCATCAGAATATAGCATGCTTTTAAAACTCTCACTTTAAAAACTAAGTGCTTCTGAAGCCTACAGCTACACTGGTGTTTCATGGGCTGGATGTAAACACAGAAGCCCTTAATCACAGATTTCAGTGCAGTTCAAGAGACCCTTTGCATGGACTGAATCACTTACATACCCCTGTGGGAATGGAGACAAAAGACTGGGTCCAGACCTGTTATATCAGAGAAAGCGCTCTGATTGCAGAAGACAAAAGGTCGGTTATTGGAACAAATATACTGCAAGCAACAGTCTCACTCATCCTGCTCTTAAAGCCCAGCTGGGTGCAAACTATTAGGAGGAAACATTTTTTTGGTTCACATGCAACAGATAGGGAGAAAAGAGATAGAATGGAATAGGAAGTTGACTCTACATTCCTAGAAAATTATCTTGGTGAGGGGTGGGTTTTCACTGTGGGTTTACATATCCTTATAACTTCCCCAAAATATGAGTTTAATTTTCTTCCTCTCTTTGCTGATTTTTTATTCCCTTTTCCCCTCTCTCCTCAGCTTTAATCTGAAAATTTATCTCTAACAGATTTTTATTTTTTTTTTAAATGAGTAAATGGAAGGTCATCACTTCCTTTCCACCAAAGCTTCTTTCTCACAGTGAAATTTTGTCACACCACATTTTAATAAACATGATTGTGCAGGCCTTGTGAGGAGGGAGAAATGGGAAAAGGAAGAAAAACCCTCAGTGATGAGATTAAAATAACACAAGGAAATATATTTTATTCAAAATCCTGCATCAGCTTTAGTGGAAGCCCTTCCTCTATATTCCCCTTTTCCACACTGCATTTAGATCGGGTATAAACCATACAGAATTGCTACCTGGTTAAAAAGGAAGTGTGATTTATTTGTACACCAAAGGTGAAATAGTGGGGTACAAGTCATATTTAGATTCATTTAGGTAGTATCACTATCACTGTCCTGAGATAGGTCAAGGTAGAAAAGATTAGTGTGTCTCATCAGTAGAAGGAAATACTGGGGTGAATCCACTGGAGAAGGACAGCCAGGACCAATAACCATTCACTTGTGAATCAGGAGAGGCATCATCCAGGACCTAGGAACTATATGGGAGCAGCTAGGATTCGCTTGGGATCAGGAATCAGGGCTCCACTAATCTTATATTCACCAGGGAATATGTGATAAGACTTCTGCTAGAGGTAACCAAAAACTTTTACTGTGTAAAATAGCTACTAAATTGTAGGGATTTGTTAAGGGCCTGTGGAAAGACACAAGGTGGGGTGCTAGAAGAAAATACAAGTATTGTTGGATTTAAAGCTTGTTTAAGGAGTTCATTTAATAAGTACCTGTGTTTCATGGAGACATAAGCAAAACCATCAAATCAATAGCTACTTTGTATGGCAAGGTAGGAATATCCAGAGAGTGGTTATGAATAAATCACTCCCTGAGACAGAGAAATTCTGAGGACCCCTTGTTAAAATATAGGTTGTTCATCCCTCTGCAAAAGGATGCCTTTTATTAGAAAGAAGGATCAGTGCATAATAATGGAAGAAGAAGCTAATGTATTTTTCTAAGAGGTCTGACCTTAAACCTTTACTTATATTAAATCTGAGCTGCAGTGATGGCACCTGCTGCATTGCACTAGTACACTGCTGTACTTTGTTTAATTGGACAAAGGCAGTAACGCCACAAAGACTGCTAGACTCCTGTGTGGGTTTATACTTTTTTCTTCTTTTTGTCTTTTTAATTAAACATGTAGTGAAGGAATTAATATTTCAAAGCTATGGGTTAAATTTTGGCATGCACATATGAAGCAAGCGACTGCAAACCTCCACACTCTGATCTGCCAGTGCACTTCAGCCTTGGTTTTCGTGCCCACTCCCCTGCTGTTCTGCACAAGCCCATCTCCTACTGCTCATCTCCACAGACATCTGATCACACACCATGTGCTGCTTCTTCACCTTCCTCCCAAATCTCCAGCTGCCATCTAAATCCTTTCTCCCTCCTCCCTTTACTTCTCATACAAATTATTCCTGGCCAGCACATCACCCTTCTTTGCACTGATTTCTCATCCCTCTCCCTTGCCATCATAGTAAAACCATAGTGTAAGAGAAGTCAGTGAAATCAGTGAAGTAGAGCAAAGGTTTGTTTCACATTATTCCATTATTAGATTAAATAGTGAAGATAAACACTTGGGAAATACAGACAACATTTTTATATAGCATAATTTTGGGCTTAAAATACATGATATAAGAAAAATTAGGAAAGTGGCACTAATTAAAAGCAAAATGAGATAAGCACAGAATAGTCTTAATTTCTATAGAAAGGATGAAACAAAAATTTAAAAGATGAAGGGTTATTACTAAAGTAAAAATCTCACAATGTAATTACTTGGCTACTGGACCAAAATAAACAGTGAAGTAACAGAAAGGGTCACCAAGAGTTTAGAGACAAAAATCTGACCAGGGGCTTTTCTGATTTTTTTTTTTTTTTTCTATTACTAGGCCTACAAACAAAAAAACCTTTTAGATTTATTTCCCACTCAAAAAAAAACCCTCTCCAGATATGTTTTCTTATCTGTCTTCAGAAAATCTCCCAAATGAGAGTTTCAAAAGTTACTAACACTTTGATCTAGAGATGAGCAACTGAGACATTTTAGTGGACATAGGTAGGTTACACAAGCTGATCACTGAATTCTAGATAATTTGAATGCTTTATAATATGCCAAAAGTGTAGTCTATTAATTTAAAGTTACTAGCTTACCTTTGGATTTTGGGGGATTCTTCCTAAGTTTAGGACAATGTTCTAAAGTCTTGGGACCAATTCCTTGGTTGTTTAGATTCACACGATCTCTACAGTACATTTTCCAGGAAAGATTTTCTCCTTGAATATCAAACTGTTCGGAGCATGAATCTTTTTAAGGAAGGTGTGAACTTTGCACATTTACTGCACACTGTAAATGCTCATGTTATTGACAAAGTGCAGTCTATGAAGTCCATGCAAAGTACTAGATAAAGATGATTTTACCACTTTTCCTTTCTTTAGCTCACCGATTTCAGCCATCTTACATCACTTGTTGCTTCTGTGTAAGCACCTCTAATACTGACTCAGTACCTGTCAACTAGTTTCAACTTCAGTTGCTGCCAGCTAAGCAAACAAAATTCATTAACAAATGTGAAATCAGCTGCAGTTGAGAAAACATTTTGCCAAGATGAACAAACAGAGCAGGAGTTCAGCAGCATGGAGGGGTGTGCAAACAGAAGTATAGGCAGGAAGCATGAGCTGGGGTTTGCTCACTCTGGTGTAAAGCAGGAGTAAGTCTCTGAGTGAGTGGAGATTTTATAAAAGCAAAATCTGAATCAGCCCCTTCATCTCAGGGAGGCAGGCGTTTAAGATGCTGGTGACTGATGGAATAGTTACCAAGCTTTCAGATATGATAAAGGTGAGTAATGATTTTTATGTTATTCTTCACAGACTATGTTCATATCTTCCTCCGTCCTGTCAAAACAAGAGACCTGTTTCTCCACATAGCACCCAAATGCCTCAGTGCTTTAGTAATAAAGTAACATGAAGCCATGTCACTCTTCTGGCAGCCTGTGAAAAGCTGGTTCCACAGCAGGTATAGGTTTGTGCAGTAAGCTTTTGGCCACTGTTAATAGCAGCAGGAGGAAGCCCTGAATGGCCTGTTCTGTCAACAGTGGGCCCTTTAATAACCACCAAGGGTTTTTACCCCTTCCCTCCCTAGTATTTTATGTAGACTGACAGGAAGAAATCACCTCTTTCACCTCCTCTTACAGCCTAAATAGAAATGAGTGATAAAATATTCATGAAAAGGGGGGGGGGGGAGAAAAAAATCTCAAGTTATAATAATGTTAATAAGGCAGTCAAAAGAAGAGAATTCAGGGAAGGCAGAGATAATGGCATGTACCTTATCTCAGCTGCCTCCTGGTCTGGCTTGTCCACATGAATGTACAGAGTGATGGAGACTGAAAGAATAATGCTAAGTAAAGTCAAGCTCTGTGCCACAGGGTATTAAACAGGACCAAAACACTGGGTCAATGATACTGCCTCTGAAGCTGTCTCCAGCCCACACCTGCACATCTCACAGAGGAGATGCCCTTTGACAATTTGCTAGATGACAAAATATTGCAGTTACATGTTTGAAAAAGTTCTGGTTGTTAAAGCTGCTGTGTGGGAAACGGTGCACAGAAATTTGTAGCACAGTGATAATGTGATGTAATCCTCTGGTTTATAGGAGGATCTTGGATGAAAAGTTGTTTCAAAATCCCAGTTGGAAGGTAAATATGTGATACATGCAGCAAGGTAAATCTCCTTTCTCGGTCAGTAAATTGGTGTTAACATCGGTGCTATATTGAAGTTAATATGCACACTGAAAGATTAAGTGTCCTGCATGTGTTATATGAGTTGATGCAAATTCATTCACATAAAATTTACAGATTAATACATCAGTTTTTCATAAATCATCTGTATAACACTTTAGATCTTTGGTTTACACATAGTCTATCTACAAATAATTGCTCCTTAGAGTCTGACATAAAATTACAGCAGGAACTCTGCCTTTTTGAAAAGGCTTGAAACTTGGCATTGAGATGTGGGCAGAGGTGCTGACATGACTGCAGTAGAGATTTTGCCAGGAAACCTACCATAATGGTACAACAGTGAAGTCCGTTGTTCAATATGCATTTGCTAAGAATTTGGTGGCAAAAGTTTTCGTGCACAGTGAGCATGCTGTCTCGGCTCACAAATCCCCCATATCACCACAGACAGCCAGGCAAAGCGCACACCTTCAGAGAACAGCTGAGCCTGTTTCAGGGGTGAGCAGCACTTCCCCTGGAATTACATTTCCATGTTGTTAGAAGCTGTTAAAATGCAAGGTGCTGGATTTGAAAGCAAGAATGCTTTTCGTATTTTGCTCCTTATTCTTATTATTTCTACCCCTGAAGCCCATGAAGAGAGGAGGAAAAAAGAAGTAATGCAATTAGACTGAGAGCTGTGATACCTTACATGGACTGGAAGGTGGAGAAAAGATAAAGAGAGGCAGGTTGCTGGAGGAATTGGGGATTGAAGAGTTCAGGCTTGGAAAGGGAAAAGCAGGCACTTTGTAACTATTCAGCCCCTCAGCAGTGCTGTGCTGTCAGCAACAGCTTCGAAATCCACACTCGGAATGGGTCTCAGAGATGAGGAAACCACAAAGCAGATAATAGTGGATACCAGCAGATACAGAAGAGGTCCATGCCATGAATGTGAAGGATCTAGTTGGACATTACTGCTTTGTTTTCCTGACAAAGGCCAATTTGTGGAATTGAATATCTTTCACAGGAGCAGGACTTGCTTTCAGAGGGTTCTCACAAAGCAACAACTTTGGGGAAAAAAACTTCAAAATGGCAGATGCCCATACTGACCTTTCCAAGATTGAAAATCTTGGGTTTATGGTGTGTAGCAAGCTTTCATTTGAAAATGCAAGCTCACTGTGATTAAGAGAATAAAATGATCAGATATAAAATGAAACACTTCAAAATTATATAGAAGCCTGCTTCAATTGAATAGGAAACATGCATTTAACTTTCAGTTTATGAAAAATGTGACATTTAAACTTCTAAGCCCTATTTGTGGTGAATATTTTCTTTCAATTGGGACAATTTTCCTAAGTGGGAAAAAACCCATCTGTTTCCCCCTCCTTCCAGCTGTGGCTTTGCTCTCTCACATTTCTGTGCTTCAGATCTGTATGCACTGGGTAGCATTTCAATGGGAAATAAGGGAGGATGGAATTCAAGAGCTTTATTTGCTTTTTTAGCAGGAAAATCCCTCTATTAAATGTTATGGTCATAAAATCAGGGGCCCATAATACATGAAATGCCAGAATTCGAATGTCCTTTCAGTTGTAACTCAGCCATCTTCTCCTTATACACTACAATGCAGTTTTTCTTTTTATGATCACCTGCTTCTTTCCCCAGAGCCTCATACCACATAATTAGGTATTTTCCAAGTGAATAGGTTTTTCTAACTGTGTGTTATCACCATCGTTTAACATGTTTGCTCTGACACTTTGGACTGATGCCCTAAGGTCTTATTTAAGTAGTCTTTCCTTTGAAAGATGGCTATTCACTACTCTCTGTTTGTGTCCTTTTTAGGACTCTAAAATCAAAGGGTATTCTGAAAGAATAACATTTCCTTATATGTTTGCAACCTGCAGTCATCAAATTTACCTTTGAGATCTGATATTTGAACTCTAGACACTAATCCAGCTGCTTATGTTTTCATCTCAGGCAATTAAAGGTACAAGCCAACAAATTAAGTAACAGTAATAAAAGAGGCTTGACTTTGGCTAGCAAAAGAAGGTGGCCACAACATTTTGTTGTTGTTCTGCAAGCCTTCGGGACAGTCATCTAAGCAGAGCCCTAGCTGTGGTAGTTGCAGTCAGCATCAGAATAGTTTTGCTTTGAACTTGTTTATCCTTTGCTTGGCCAGTAGTGTCAGGAAATTTCACCTTCTTTTTATACTCGAAAGGGATGAAATATCCAAGAAGAAATCCGTAAAATGCACATCCAAGAGAAGCAAACAGACTTTTCAAGTACAATAAACCAGAGTATTTCAAACAAAAGAATCAAAATACACAGAAATATGTGTCCTGATGGTGGGAAAGATTTTACACAGTGTTCTCACAACTTATATATATACCCACCTCCTCCTTTGCCAGTTCCTTTCTCCAAAACTAAGCTGTATTTCATTCAGGTTGTTTTGGAGGTTTCCAGATAATGTTGCCCACAGATCCATCTGCATTTGGAATGCAGTGGTTTGTGAATGACCTTTTCGTTACATTCACTAAGCAGGATCTTGATCCAAGCAGATTCTTTGGCTTGGCTCACTCCACCCTCCCCTGTGCTTTGAACAAACCACTTCCCCAGGCTCAGAGGGCCATAACTTTGGTTGTTTGAAAAACTCATTTAACACAATTGATTGTAACATTCTCTTTCTCTTTTTCCCCCGTCATAACTTCCTGATTGCTGTTCATCTGTACCAGATGTGCGCTTTACATTTCCAAAATCTATAACCGTATTGCCCCAAATGGTTCTCTTTTCCCATCTGCTGTATATTTATATTTACAGTAGCAAGCTAACTTGTATACTACAGCATACATTTAACTACAGGTCTGGAAAAGCAACAAGGAATCCCTCTCTTAGAGGTGCAGTTCTTGCCATCTGTAGCCGTATCAGTCCTGTCTTCAAAAACATCTGACTACGAAAGATACACAAGGCAGCCTTAGATAGAGCAGCCTCCAAGGAAAATTCAAGGTACTGCAGAGAGTAATATTACTGACTAAGCAGATGGCACCCTTTGCTCTGAATCAGTCCTATAGCCAGACGCTACCATGGTGCAAGGGTGACAATGGCATCCTGGGTGACATTCTTCTAATGAGATAAACAGCAGTGACAGTTGAAAATTAGCAGTGCAATCTGCTGCTCAGTATAATACTGGGAGTTTAAGTGCACTTATGAGTGTGCATGTCTACTTTCTAAACCATTTCTCTCAAGAAATATTAACGGGGAGCCAAAAATATTCAGTGATTTAACAAAAATAAGAACAAATTCTGCAGAATCTACCTTCTTCAGCTTTTCAAATCTAGTAAAAAGGGAATGGTGACTGCTTACCTCATCAAGAGCAAGCTTTTTATGCATTTGCATGTACAGAAAAGTGATGTGCCTGTCAATCAAGACACTGCCTGTGCATACACAAAGACCCCATATAAGTACAAGGACATTTTTTCCATTATGTAGGCTTTAGAACTTATCCTTAAATTCATTCCAGAGTTTTTTTACAAGTGTAAGGGAAAATTCCAGTTTGCATTCATACCTTTGATCCCTGCACATAAACAGATGGAATTTCCATCAGGGTGGAAGTTATTTTAGATTAAAAAAAGATCAGATATTTCCCTTTGACAGAGGGTAAGTTGTGTCTGCAATTGCCAAATCTCTTGGTTTTAATGTGCATCTAGTGTTCTCAAAATTCTAGCTCCTGGATTTATGGTATTATACTAAATGCTAAACCAAAGCATAGCAACATGTCTCTCGTGAAATTTCCCCTCTTTTGCATGCTTCTGAGACCTAGTGTATCACCTGGCACCAACACAATAAAATGTGATGGTTCATCAACTTGGGTTATTGCTGAGAAAAAGCAGTAGCATTGCAGGGTCCCGACTAGCCCAGCCACACTTTCAGTCTGGAGGAAAGAACAGAGTAGCAGCTGTTGAAGCATACATTTTTGACTGAGACAATTTTATCCTGAGAACACCTACTCTAAGCTTCAGTTCCCTCACCAGTGGTTTCTCTTTTTTTTTTACTTTTGTGCCTTTTAATTTTTTCAAAGGTAGGAAAAATCGTTATATTCCCAATCCAGAACTGAAAACAAAAATAACTTTTTACTGCTTAGAATTTCTTAACAAAATAAGAGGTTTTAACAGTTATCTTTCTCCAACAGAAAGGTCTCCAAAAGTATTTAACATATTCGTTCTGGAAAAAAAAAAAAAAAAAGGCATTTCAATTTCTAGTTAAATTACATTCTTGTTCAGGTTCTTTTTCTCTTGTGCAACTTAACACATTTTCAGTCTTGGCACAAGTGCTGGTTTTGTTACAGGATTAAGCATACTGAGGTATCATCTCAAAAGCCAAGGCTTCAACATAGTATAATAATACTATGATAACGCTTTTCACATTCTAGGGCCATTTATTCCATCAGAATTCACACAGTATTGTGTGTGCCTCCATGTGTGTCTGTACTTCTGTGCCTTCACCTCCTGAATCCATAAGTTGTTCTGATCTGGAAGCAGAACATAGCAGCTGGAGGAAAAGGTAGATTGTCAGGAAGAGAAAAAACTTCTGTAAAAAAAACATGACAAAAGACCAAATCTTAGGAAAGCTGTATTAACTCATAAGCATTCTGCACTTTTGACTGGATTCCTATCACCTCCTCTCCATGACTGCCATAGAGTTTTACGTGCTGTTTTTAAGTAGGTGCCTTATATCTCTATGGATGATGCATTTTAGTAGTAGGTAAAGAGGTTGCCACAGAAATCAAATAATTTGAAAATTTGCCACATTCCCTACCTGTAGGTAAAGTGAGGAGGGGTTTATAACTTCTTCATTTTGTAGAAATAATTGTGAGAAATACTAGAAAGTGAAATATGATGGGGGGGGGGGAACCACTTGGTTAGCTTAATGGAGATTTCTGTTGTCAAGGAATTTTGTTATAAACCACAGACCAAGGATTATTTGCTGAAGCCATCTGAAGGTGAGATAATTATAAACTTCTCACAAACAGTACCCAAATAGAAAAGACTGAATTTTAATGAGATCTAAACACAAACTGTACTAATTATAGCACAGTTTAGGAATAGATATGTCAGGAGAAATGCACCCAAAGATGCTCACAGAAGAAACTACAATTTATTGGGGTATTTTTTTCTAGGAACCTGAGCTAAAACAGGGAGAAACCAGCATTTCCCAGAGATATGTTTTGTCTGCTTAGAATTACACCCTGTGAATATTCCGTCTGTCCCTGTGGCTCAGTGGTAATTTCACCAGCTTCTACACACCCTCCTGCGTGCTCCTGAGAAAAAGTTTTCAACCAGTTAGGACACTTACTAGGAATTGGAGATGTTCAACAGTAAAAAAAAAACCCTGCATGTAAGCTCTACAAATCTGCCCTTTATGCATATCTGTATTCTTCTTTGTTAGACATCAATTAGCATATTATAAGAAACACCAAAGGAGAGCTCTGAAAGTGTGTCTTTTTATAGCTTGTATATGTCACATTGCTGGACAGCTGAATTTGTTGGAGGTCCCTGTAGATAATGCAAAACCTTCATTTATGTATAGCAATACTCTATTTAGATTATGATACAGACTTTACCACCATAATACTAGGCACTTGAATGAACAAATTCATATTTTCCCTTCTCCCAGTGGATTTATTCTTGTGTTACATATTCAAGGGAGTCAATAGATGAACACATAAATCAAATCATCTTACATGGCTTAAAATTTAAATCAAATCAAAACAGAAATTTGCTGTTCTGAATGATCTCTTTACTCTATACATTGTATTGCATTAAGAAAACAGCTCTCCCACCAGGTTCAGGAAATGGATGTTGTAGTTATCATTCTCATTTTGCATGTAGAAAAACAAGACACAAATGGGTGACTCTCAGACCACATTAGCAACAACTTCTTTTGTAATAGGATGGTAAAGAATGTGCAAGCCCTCTATCCAGCTAAAAAAGGGGATTTTCTTTCAAATTTCTTTTCTCCCCAAAGGTAAAGAATGATTAGCTTCCTTACAGGTAACTCTTGTAAGTTCACTCTTGTGTACCATCACATTTCTGTATTGAAATGTTCCCATAGTATTATACTGAAACACATTTGGAAAAGTCAAACTTAGCCTTAAGACTAGTCTGAGAGACTCGTCTGCTCTTACTGTCTGTGGAAAATGATAAACCCTGTTTCCCACCAGCTTGGTTTCTCTTCTGAATCACTCTCCACTCGAGCTTTTCTCACCACCTATGACAGAAGGGTCCTGAAAAGACTTAGAATTTAGGCCTACATACAAGTTTATTCCCACAGTTTGGGGGTTGTGTCTGACTGGGGAGGGAGGGGCGGAGGGTAGAAGATGACTTGGCTGTTATTTTCCCTGCCTCTTGATCTGGATTTGTGCCCCTCTGAGGGTCAGAAGACACAATTCCAAAGGATAATGGGATTTTCTCAGCTTCTTGAGGAAAGTCTAGAGCTGTTTTTAATCATTAGTGATTTTTATTTTAACTATTAGTGTTAACTTTATCTCATAGTCCAAGATTCTATGGTACTGATGAAAGACAGAAGCTAAATGCTGTCCTGTGCCTTTCTTTTTATACATTCACTCTTCAGCAGTATAGAACATCTGTATACTTTGTATGCAGAGCTGAGCAATAATTTATTCTAAGTACTTCACCTCCTCTTCTATTTCTGAACCAACTGTGAGCAACTTAGCATTCAAGTGTCTTTGGAAAATAAATCTGGCAATTGTTTCATGGAGAAACTGGTGCAAGTGTGGAATCTTTGAAAAGGGAAAGTGTTGATGTTGTGCCAGTGTCACTGAAGGGGCACATGATCTGGGTCACTTCATTTTAGCTATTCTAGTGTTGTTCATGAGCAAAAGTATGCAAAAAATGAGACAGACCTTAATCAGTAAAGAATTAAAGAGTGGCAGAATATTTAATGTTTATCAACAAGTTTTATTGAAAACTGGTGAAAAAGAAGGATTGGGGTGAAGGGACACTTCTTTGGCTAATAAATGTAAATGCAGAGAAGATATATATTACATAATTGTCTAAGTGGGTTGACTTAGTACAGCGTGGAATTCTGATTTAAAATCTCATTATAACCAATATCAACAGAGCACACAGTCAGTAGATTAGTGACATATCTAAACGTGACTGGTTAAAAGAGAATTCTCATCAAATGCAGTATCAGTGTCGCCAGTGGGCTTCTGTAGAGGTTGTTATTAAGACAGATGTTAAGCATTTATTTATTGATTATCTAGAAGAAACATGAAGCTCTTGATAACTAAATTTTCAGATGACACAATGATAGGAAAAGCAAGAAATAATGGGAAACAATTTGTATCATACAGTAAGCTGGACGCTGATAGAACAGACTGTAGAAAATCTGAAGTCTATATAGATTGACAGAACAGGTGTTAGGAAATCAGCTGTGGTATTTACTCTTTAAATGTTCAAATTTGAAAAAAAGATCTAAATTAGCTACTTCTACTCAGGGAAGAATGAGTTCACATAATCTGCCTGGTTTTGCAAGGAAGGCCCTAAAGTATATGAGAACTGTTAAATTATTTAAAGCAAGCTGTTTCATTTCTGTTTATACCATACCATTGTTTTCTTCAGTTGCCTAATTACTCTTTCTACCTGGCCTTGTTACTGCTGCTGAATGATTGTGGTTCTTAAAATTAAATTTGGTACAAATACCTGCCACTTCAAATTTAGTATGCCTTCCTTGAATAAAACAGAGTTTTAGAAGAGGGCATTATGTGTAACTGAAATTTTGCTAAAGGCCAAACAGCTATTTAAATGCTTAAATGGTCTGTCTACTTCTCCTATGGTCTCTTAAAGTTATTTAATGCCACAACTTTTTCCACCAAAAAAGTCACTCAGTAAAAAAATTGGGTAAGTACTTTTTTTTTTTTTAAATTTCCTGGAATGATTGTGACCTGAAAGGGACCAAAATTAAAAGGAATTTGTTTAAAAATTGCAGAAAATGTTGCTATTTCATTGAAAAAAAATGATAACATATCTCTGTAATTATTGTTTTAAGCACTTTCATACAATATTACATTAGTTTTATATGAGTGGGAAATGACATGCTTCTGTGTCATTCTTTTAGTACTCTCAAGTGGTCCTTTACTATTTATTGCAATTTACTGGTCTTTCAAGGACTGTAATGGAATTTAAAGCTTATTGGCATGGTTCAAATAAGCTGTTTGCTCCTCTTCCATAACCTGGAGACTTTCTGCTACTGGCTATATATTGCAGAAATAAATGGCAATTTCACTTTACTATTATTCATAGGGTCATAACACTCACAGTTAATGTGTGCTATGATGGCTTATTCACGAAAAATGTTCACAAATCTTGAAAGTTTCATAAATTTTAACACATATAGTTTGTCCAAAAATTCCTTCCAGAAAGCATTGTTGCTCTTTATTCATTCTTCATCATTCATTTCTCTTAAAACCTTCCATTCTGCCAATGAGGAAACATACATTACAGCATTTGCCAAAAGTGACCAGTCACATGTTTATGACTAGATAAGAAGTTAAATTGTTCTAAAATCCTATTGACTAATATTTTCCATGTCCTAAAAAAATAGGATAAACATTTGCAAGTTATTAGTTAGCAACTCAGCTCACTTTGCAAATGATTCTACAGGAAAAAGAAAAGACTAAGTGTATCATACTGTTTATTCCAAGCAAATAATTCAGGTGATTCTATTTAACATATCTCAACAAGTAGACTGTGGGTAGGTGAAAATGTGCATTAAACTTCATGACTACAGTCATGGGAGCTGTAACTCTTACAAAGCACAGCTGCTTATTTTTTGCAATACAAAAGACCTAACAGACCTTATAGTCATATAAATTTGCTGTATAAATCTATATACCCCAAATACATTTCTCCCACTTAACACAGTCAATGGTGGCATTGCCTTATTAGTGGAGAAATTTTTTCTCAGTTATGTTCACCATTCCTGAAAATGTTTGCTTTCTAAGCTTTGTCCTTGCTGTTTCCTGAAACAAAACGTTAATAGACAGGTTTTGAAGGTTTTCCCTTGCCTTAAGGTTTTGACTAGGATCTTAAAGTGGAAGCTAAGGATTCCTAGGGCATTATTCAAAGCGAGATAATTTCAGATTCTCAGCTAGGTGCTTCTGTGCTCTCCTCTTTTTTCTTATATATCTGCTGTTGTTTGAAAACTGCTATAAGGCAGAAAATTATTCTTCATTTGCCTATGCAAATGTTGTGCCACCAGAATCTGATTCTTTTATTTTAGGAAGTTGGAGGAAGGTTTATTCTGAGTAGTGTCAGCCACATTAATTTCAGTATGCTCAGACAGTGCACAACTTCTGCGAGAGCCAAACACTTAATGCATATCTGCTATTTATTCAGGTTCATTTAAGGTACTGCTGAGTTAATGTTTCTTTTCATTTAGTTGGTGCCTGTCATGGCAGACCCTTTTGCACACACAAACAGTGGTCCATACACATAAGTACATCTGTAAATACCTGTATATCACACACTTAAAATGGCTTAGCCTTTGTCTGCTTCCTCTCCCATTAAAGTCGGCGATGAATGCTTTTGAAAACATCCACCCACCAGTTCAGTGGCAAGTCAATAATAGAGAACAACAACCTTCTGCTGTATCCACGTAATGCAGTCTACTACTCTTTTAAACCAAGTGGCAGAAGCCTCTTCTCTGTTGTTTAAGGTCCTAGGTTCAATTGCCTGCAAATTACTTATTATGAGGCTCATTAGTTATGCGATTATTTTTCTGAGGTGGAAGCAAAATAAAACATATCTGCCCAAACACATTATCTCAATTACATTCCCAGAGAACTGCACTTTGGCAGATGAACTGTGAAAAAGCAGGGTTTGCAGAAGCTAGGTCCCTTGCTTTTAAATGAGCAAGACAGCTCTGAAATTGCCACACCAGAACTCTCCTGAGACAAGTCACCTCAGCCAGTGCAGGAAACCATGGGCAGGTACATTATCTTTAAGATTCAAAAGACCAACCTAATGGTACCTTTCTTTCCCACAGGCAGTAAGGAAAATTTTGTATATTACTACCAACCACCAAATTTCTCACTGTCATAGAAATCTGCCTAAACTTCTGTATAATGTATCATCACATTTGCTGATGATGAGACTTTAAGAATAATTTTATAGCAAAAATATTTGCACAAAACCAGAAGAATCAGTTACTGACAGAACAAATGCTAATTATCCCCTCCCCACCACTCTTTACTACCTTTCAACCCTCACTGTTTCTTTCACTCTGTAACTGCATGCTTGTGCTCAAAGTTCCGTTTAGCATGGACACTGTTAGGCCAACATGATTTTCCTGTGGGAGGTCATTAGGTTGGTACCTCCTGCATGGTGGCTGAGATTCTGAGTTCTACCTCTGTTACTATAGGCAGGGTATGGTATACAGAACTAGAATCCTTTATTCAGGAGAGGATTGCCAAAATTGTAATAATAATGATTTTAAGAAGAGCTTAAGACCCTGAGGAACTGGTCCACATGATTAAAAACACTGTAGAAACACAAGTCGTACAACGCTTTATCTCTTACATATCTGTAGAAATTCTTTCTGCTATGTCAATTTTTTATATAATAAATGCTTATCTTTATTGATGGCATCTCAAAGGATACTTTCATTAAAGGACAGTAATAAATAATGTTCCAATTGTATTTTAAAAGGGTTTCAATTTAAAAACACTTGGATATTGTAGGTAATGATGTAATGTAATAACATTCATTTTCCAACTTGTTTGCAGGTGAACGGTGTTCACCTTATAAATACATGAAATCAGAAGTTCCCATTTCCATCAGGAAAATTATGCATAGAATTTATGCAAGTGGCCATATGGATATCACTGCAAGATACTAAAAAAATATGAAAGCAGACACATTTTTAAGAACAGGTTCCCACAGAAGGGAAAATATTAACTGGTCATTTTTTCTGCAGTTCTTAGTTATGCTTGACATAGGAGTTTGACAGTATGTTCTTCACTTCCTCTATAACTTGTTGTGCAACATAAATGTGCCAAGGTGTGAGCCCATGGGATTGTAATGTTTAACCTTTTCCTCCTCACTCGTCCCATTCATCTTTCTTGTAATAACATCAGCATCCAAAGGAATGAAGCAGAACTTCATAGTCTAAAAATCCAGTCACTTACAGCTTGGCACTTCAGCATCTGCCTTCTGCAGCACTAGCAGATGGATTCATTTACCAAAATCATATTTGGTTTCAGTTCTCAGCCTGTCTGTCACAACATGTTCAGCTTTGTGGAAAGCAAAGCCTGTGTAATATATTTTGTTCAAGTAACCTCGAAGAAAGGGCATTTACCATTCTCTCACTAAAATCCAACTGTTTTTCCCCACTAACAACCACAATGATGTGGGATATTACATAGCACCACCCCTTCTTGTCCAGCTGACTTATGACTTACATGTCAAAGAGAAGTGGGTGCTACAGTTACTGGGATACCTTGCCCATTTAACCTTACACACATGTGAGCCTGGAAGGATGGCACACAGAGTTCACACAGTCTGCAGGCTCTCTGGGAGGCAGCAAGGTCAACAGGCAAGCAACTTGCATGGAGGCCCCTCTTTCAGAAACACGTGTCCCTCCACTACACTTTTCTCTGTTACCCAGTCTCTATACAAGATCACTGTCCTAGTTTCAGCTGGGATAGAGTTAACTGTCTTCCTAGTGGCTGGTACAGTGCTCTGTTTTGAGTTCAGTATGCAAAGAATGTTGATAACGCTGATGTTTTCAGTTGTTGCTCAGTAGTGTTTAGTCTAAAGTCAAGGATTTTTCAGCTTCTCATGCCCAGCCAGTGAGAAAGCTGGAGGGGCACAAGAAGTTGGGAGGGGACACAGCCAGGGCAGCTGACCCAAACTGGCCAACAGTGTATTCCATACCATGGGATGTCCCATTTATTATAAGAAGTGGGGGGGGGGATCGCCACTCGGGGACTAGCAGGGTGTCAATCGGCAGGTGGTGAGCAATTGCACTGCACATCATTTATACATTCCAATCCTTTTATTATTGCTGTTGTCATTTTATTAGTGTTATTATTATCATTATTAGTTTCTCCTTTTCTGTTCTATTAAACCATTCTTATCTCAACCCACGGGTTTTGCTTCTTTTCCCAATTTTCTCCCCCATCCCACTGGATGGGGGGGGAGTGAGTGAGCGGCTGCGTGGTGCTTAGTTGCTGGCTGGGGTTAAACCACGACAATCACGTATAAAGGATAAATTAGAAGCCAGAAGATAATTACTCACGAGTAACTGGTCTCTCCTACCTGATTTTATCATAATAATGGAAGAGAATGTCACTGAATATAGGCAAAAGACTAAAAAGCTTTCCTATAGAATTACAAGATTTTGTCGCTGTTTTTGTTTCAGGGATGGAGGGAGATTAATCATCTTTAATATCAAATCTAGGAAGTAGGAGCAAATAGACTGTATGTAATTATAGTTACTGATACAACCCTTACTTGCTGCCTACTATGGACATTCCATAAGATAACTCAATAGTTCTATATCACTTCAGGTTTCTTTCTCAGCTTCAGAATATTTCACCATGTCTCTGCGCTCTAACTAGTTTGATCCTGAGGTTTTGTGAGAAGTCTTATCAGATTGTATTTGGTCTCTTGCCTTTATTTGCTATGATCAGATCAACAGGAGAAGAATATGCAGTTTATCCCACAGAACATCTGTGAGGCAGAAAAAAAAACCCAAAAGGAAAGTGGTGTTCACAGTAGCATCAGAAGAGGAACAAGGGAGATGATAACAGATACTAAACCTCTGAAGTATGTGAATATTGAGCCAAGAAATGTGGAAAATAAACATAAAGGGATAACATTCTCAATATATGGCAAGTTTATGATCCAGTTGGTATAACAAAGACTTGATGGGATAATCCATATGACTGGAAAATTAATACAAAGTGAAAAAGCTTGTTCAAGAAATGCAGGCAGGGGAATAAAGGATGATGCTCACTAATGCATACATTTGCTTTAGGTCAACATTTTAAATTAAGACATCTCAGCTGAAAAACTGAGCAGTGATGAAAATATAAAAAGCTGTGCACAGCTATCATTTTGTAGGTCTAACATAAACCAGCAAACCAAGATCATGTGGATAAAGGAATTAGCAGATTCATCCAGAGAACAAAAGCCCATGATAATGAGGGGTATTAGCTGTGCAGACAATTCCAGGAATAGAGATTAATTCAGTCTGTCCAGCAAGCTCTTAGAATCCATTGACAGCAATTGATTTAGAGGTAGAAAAGAAAACGTTTTGTATGTTTTACTCAAACTAGGAGGAAAGAACTGGCTGAGAATACGATTCTTAGAAGGCAGCTCAGAGTAGCAATGAAGTTATAATATTTGTGATTTTTAAAATGAGATAAATATCAATTAAAAAAATGTCATGGCCTTCAGGAAAATGGACTTTACTAAATCACATGACTAGTAGAGAAGCTTTCATAAGGAGCTTGGTCTGAGAAAAAAAGAGGTAAGGAGAGCTGGACATTCTGTAAAGAAAAAATACTGAAGCCACAGTTGGATGATAAATTTCATTGCAAGTGAGACATTGAAATCATAACACAACACCCTGAAAAAAATTACAAGTTCTTCATTGACTTGAGCACAAGACACAAACATGCACTGAAAATTAGATGAGGTTACAAAGGAAGAGTACAAACTTGTAGCAGAAGCATGTAGGGGCACATTTGGAAAGCTCAAAATAGATCAATGTTACCACCAAGGAACACTAAAAGTAGCAAGAAATCCTTCTATAAGTGCATTAGTATTAAGGGGAAGACCTTAGAAGGGATTGGTCCACTTACTCTGCAGAGTTATAATGACTATTTTACTCCCATGTATAGTTGTAAGAAGGTATCTGTCACTATATGAATAATAAAAGGGTAGTATCTGAAACTCAAATATGCAAAGGAACAGTTTAGATAGTATTAGATATGTTAGAAATTTTCATATCAATTGGGCTGAAAAATTGATGCAAATATATATTAGTGAGATCTCTAAACCATTACCAATTATCTGTGGAAAAATCTTGAAGGACGTGTGAACTCTCAGAACCCAAGAAAATGGCAAATTCAGTTGGTTTGGGCTTTTTAAATAGCAAAAAGTAGGAGGCCAGAGATTTATAAATCAGTCAGCTCAATTCTGAATCCCAGGAAATTTTTCAGAACAAAGCTAAAAACTCCTGAGTATGTAGTTGATAATAAGCAAAGGGTTAAAGGACAATGTGGATTTGTCAGGAGTAAATGATGTGCAGGGAATCTCATTTTCTTTCCAAAGCATGAAGCTAAATTCCCACTACTTAATAATACTGCATAGGATGACACCCTGCAGTCTTTTCTAGCCCTTTGATACTATGATTCAGAGCAGTATGTTAATTTTCTTCAACAGAAAACTTGGTTTCCTGGCAAAGTGATGCAAAGAGGGTAAACAACAAGGAGAGAAATACCCATCTAGCTGTATTAAAAGTCAGATTTTGGAAATTAAAATTGCATATTAAGAAAATGGTCTGTATAGTAGCATTTTTTAAAGTTGTGAATGGTAGTTCATTCAGTTATTCCTAATACCGGAGTTGTTATATAACTTTAATTCTCTCAATGCAACCTTTAATTCTCTGTACTTTTCCCAGCTGCACCCTTCTTTTCAATGTGGAGAAGAGAAGACCAGAAATGCATATAAGGTATTTAAGATTCAGTTGTACTACAGGGCTATTCAGCAGCATAATGATGTTCTTTGCTTTGTTTTGTTTTCCTCTATTTCTTTCCCAATAGTTTCTTAAACTCTGATTGCTTTTTTGAGCACACTGAGCTGATGTTTCTGAAGAACAATCTATTAAAATCCCAAGACTCCATTACTGAGTAATAGTGGTTAACCCAGAGACCAACACTTGAAATGTTAAGTAAGGACTTTTTTTCCTCATTACATCACTTTATATACCTACATTGATTTTAATTTGCTATTTATTGTCTTTTTGACTCAGTAGCTAAGGTATGTCTGCCTTTCTTCACAGCCCATATCTTTGATACTCTGGATATTAATTCTTGAATAATTTATATTGTCAGTACATACTGTCACCTCAGTAGTTACCAACTTCTTATCATCTAAGTGTGTGTTGAACAACAACTTTTCCAGAGAGATCTCTTTTGGATTCCACTATTGAGTGATTCCACTATTCCACCAATACAAAAGACAACCACCTCTATAATGTGAGAAATCAGTATGAGTAAAAGTGGTAAAACAACGTCCTTTATTATTTATTTTTACCTGATTCAGAAACAGGCATGCGCCTTGTTTCTTGCAAGGTAGCTTATTATATGACTTATCTACTAAATGAAAATATTTTATGGTTTGGGGCAACAAAGTCTGTAAATTCTCATTGTGTTTAACTAGCCTTTGAGAAAATTAAATCCCATTCTTTATGGCTGTTGAAATATAAACCGGGATGTAATAGTGACAGTGTGTTCCTTCTTATGGTAAGATTACTCCTGTAAAAATTAAGTGACATCTTTAGCATGGACTGAGTTACTAAGCACACACAAGCTAATGAGAGCCACAGCAACTTTGAGAGATCTGAATGCCTAACAGTATATTTATTTAGCCAACTAGCAATTTTAGTTTCTGCTGCAACCTTAAGTATGGAGGAACAAGTGGAAAGAGTTTAAATACATCTCTCTTCAACAGGCAAACCTAACAGTAGCAAATCTATCAGTGAAATACAGGACATATTCAAACTAAGCACGGTTTAATTCTAAAGGCAAAAGTTGTGAGCCATGGGGAAAAAAAAAAGAAAAGGAAAAAATCACGCATAACTAAACTCAGCGAGTAGTACTGGTATGAAATGAATGAATGTCAGTCACATCTAAACCAGACTGTAGTCAAAACAGAGATATGAGACATCTATGAATTTAAAATGTATTAAACAGGTTATAATCAATATCAACTTGCCTTAAACCCAAATATAAATGAACAAAATAGTGTAACTATCAATAGTATGCATGCATTTAGTAACACCGTGATGGCAATATCAGACACAATGTATAAGCATTTTACTAAGTATGTGAGCAATGTGATCACCACAGGGACAAGGATGGGTGTAGTTGCACTGGGAGTCATTCAAGTAACAAAAAATTGCCAGACAGGGGATAAGGTAAGTGGCTGAAAGTAGACAGAACATCCTCCAGAACACATAAGGATGTCTGACAGGACAAAAGAACACGATACAGGCAGAAGCAAGAGCAGAAGAGAACCCCTTATTTGTGAGGGGGCAATAGCATTAAAATATCAGGGAAGGAAAATATGAAAGAAGGCAATTCCACTTCAGTTTTGACTACTCTCATAGACGAGCTCTCACACTGAGCTGGTCACCTTCCTCTTCAACTAGGAGGCACCAAGGGCCATAGCCATCAATGCTAACTGTACAGCCTCAGCCCCACGGCACTGCTACTTACAGCTCATTTAGAAGATAAGAGTTAACAGTTTTATAAACATAGTGATGATCAATATTGTGGATATTTAACTATTAGCACAATGTGTATTGTTAATGAGCAAATTCAGTAAATTTTAGTCTTAAAGTTTAAAATTACCTGACATAGTCAGTCTTTCAAACATTCCCATCACAAAGATTTCTGATTCTCTGACTACAGATAGATACAGATATACATATATATATGCATTTTAAATAAGATCCAGCTGTTCCCTATTCAATCACATTATTAAGGAAAAAGTGTAGTATCTGCTAATGTCAATTATATCAGAATATGTTTCAATGTTGATTTATCTCCATTTATATCTGTAGCATTTTTGCAAATGCCTCACCACCGTTTTCTGGCACACAGTGTAGAACAAAGCTTTGTGCCACTTTGCAAATACACAGGAAAGCATCGAATTTGCCTCAATCTCCAGCTGAACTATCAGTTCCAGTCTGTGCTCATCATTACCCCCAGAAGCTGTGACTGATGGGCTGGACTGATGTTTGGCAGAGAGGTTATAGTGAAACCAGGCAGCTTGATATACAGGATGGAAATTCTCCACATGGCAATTTCTCAGATGGTCAGGTCTGCACATTGTCCCTGAAGATAGCTGGAGTTAAGGGGGGGGGGAATAAAACAAACAAACAAAACCACCAAACACAAAAAAACCCTCCAAGAATCCACTTCATGTACAACTCCAGCCCCATCAAAGGGCAATACCTCCCATCAGACTACCACATTCTCTCTCATTAGCTTGCCGCTGACAGGGGAACTCAGCAGCAATATACTCTCTGTACCTGCTGCATGTGTTTATTTTCCTTTTGTTTGAACAATGAGAGGATATACATTACATCAAGTCTTGAGTTTGTAGTGCTGCTAAATCACACTTGAGGGAACAATGAAAACAGTGCCTATTTAATAAATGTATATTGATATTTTATATTTAATTGCTTCCAATGGGATCCTAAATGCATCCCATGGAGAAGAGGGAGTACATAAGTCACAAAAGGTAGAAAACATCTGAGTGATGCATGTATTACTCATGAGTCATAGGTAAAGCTCTAGAGCAACAGTTCTTTTTGTCGCTTTGCTACTTACTGCTGCTGCCAGATGGATGAGGGAATGAGAGACAAACCCAAGGACCAAATGGTAAAAAAAAAAAAAAAAGCACCACTAGGAATTAACATAATACAAATTAAAGCATAAAGGAGATTTACATTTCCAAAGCACTTGATAAATAACTCTTAGATAGACGTATATGGAAAGAAAGGCTAATAAATCCCACAGTTCATACAGGAATACATCTTACTCATGCTAGTTCCACTTACAGTTTATTTATTTGTTTATTTACATACCTACTGTCGTGGTTTAACCCCAGCCAGCAACTAAGCCCCACGCAGCCGCTCACTCACTCCCCACCCATCCAGTGGGATGGGGGAGAAAATCAGGAAAAGAAGTAAAACTCCTGGGTTGAGATAAGAACGGTTTAATAGAACAGAAAAGAAGAAACTAATAATGATAATGATAACACTAATAAAATGACAACAGCAATAATAAAAGGATTGGAATGTACAAATGATGCGCAGGGCAATTGCTCACCACCCGCCGACCGACACCCAGCCAGTCCCCGAGCAGCGATTCCCTGCCCCCCCTTCCCAGTTCCTAAACTAGATGGGACGTCCCATGGTATGGAATACACTGTTGGCCAGTTTGGGTCAGGTGCCCTGGCTGGGCATGAGAAGCTGAAAAATCCTTGACTATAGTCTAAACACTACTGAGCAACAACTGAAAACATCAGTGTCATCAACATTCTTCACATACTGAACTCAGAACATAGCACTGTACCAGCTACTAGGAAGACAGTTAACTCTATCCCAGCTGAAACCAGGACACCTACAAACACCTACTTATAAACTCTCAGGATCTATATCTACACACTACAGACAATGCTATGTCACAGGCTTCTGCGAACGCACTGAGTTCCAGGAGTTTAGTCTTATTTCAAGACTAATGCATTCAGGTTTTTGACACTTTAAGGTCATATATGTTTCTCTCTACCACAATTTGTGAAAGCTCTGCTAGTTTCTCCATTTCTAAGATAACTGATATGGATTGAATCTTACACAGCTCCTCACAAAAGTGGTAAATATAAGCCCCTCACCACCTGTTACGGATGCATGACTAACCAAATCCAACAGGTGTTAAGACTCCGATTTATTCTTCAGCAAAAGTTAGTTAGAAGTCCGGTAACATTTTATAAAACCACAGGCTCAATGATGTAAGGACAATCAGTACCACACAGCTGACTTAAGAATCCTTGAGATTCAAAGTGATGGCTCAAAACGCGCGTATCACTCCCCTAAAAGCTGAGGGCTCTCTCCCTCCAGGAGTTCCCTCGGGCGGTGCCCCGACCCGGGGGGGAGTCCCCGACTGCAGACCCGCTGCTCCGAGGAGGGCTGATTCCAACGCGTCCTCCGGCGGGACCCCGTTTATAGCCCTGTCAAATCTGACCTGTGGTCGTTTAATCCTATTGGCCAGGAGGGTCACCTCGGTGTACCTGGCGCATCTCGACTGGCCAGTTCAAATTTCAACCTGCGGCCTCCAGGGTTTCCTTCCCCTTCTCCCTTCCTGGAGAAGTTTTGTTTCCTGCTGGCGGGATGGCAGAGGGATGTACCACCACACCACCCCATGGTTCCAGCAGCTGTACAAAATAGCCTTGTATTAGAAGCTGAATATGGGAGTTAGGAGGACCTGGATCTCTAGGTGAAGCCCAATATTTCTGGAGGTCTTCCAGAACCACAAGCTCTCAGGTTCTGCAAAAAGACCCTGGTAGACAGAATAATTAAACAATATTTATCTCATTCTGCAGCTCTCAATCATAAGACCCCACACAAACCTGTCTCGTTCACTTGCAAAATGATCACTAGAAAGAAAGCTGCTTTCTTTACCTCTGGATCACAGAGATAGGCTGAGTATTTTAAAGGGAAACCAATTCATGGCCATTTTGAATTCTTTCAGGAATGGACCACTTTGGCCATAAAAAGATAAGCCAGGCTTTAGTCTCCCATCTGGAGCAGAAGCCTCTTTCCTCCAAGGGAAATCAATAGGTTACAGGTAATGAGGTGGACTGCCAGACAGCTTGGGCTCCACAGGGCTGAAGTATTTACCACAATTGGGTTCACCTGTGAACTAAGGCCAGGAACAAGGGTAATGCACTCCTAGTGTCCTGCATCATCCTGTATAAGCATGCTGAATCCTGGGGGAGTCATTTTAAAGCTTGGCTGTCGTATTTCTAGAGAGATACCCTTGCTGCAGGTAGAAACGCTCAGGTACTGTGAGTGTGAGGCTTATTCTAATTCTGAGATCCTCCAGGAAAGAATCTAAATGCTGAAGACATACAACTTTATTATAGAAATTTGCTGCCTTTCTGAGGTAGAGGGAAGGTTAGAAAAGGAAATCCCATCATACACAGAAAACTATAATACCAGTATTTCCAGTTTTGAGGATTCCTTTTTTCTTATATTCTATCAAGGACTTAAGACTATTTTAGGACTATAAAAGGTAGTCAGTCCTAAGTCATTACTTTTTTCTGTTATTGTTTTCATTCCCTTCCTCACTTAACATGGACGTGGGCCATTTACCAGACTGAATTAATGAGCACAGGGCGAGCAACTAAACTTCTTCACCAGGAGGTTTTGTTCTCAAGACCTCTCAAACCAAGTAACACAGACTTGCTTTTGTTGAGTAAATTTATAGTCTGGTACCCCATTTATCTTCATTTGGTAACATTCAAATTATAGCAAAGGAATACAGCATTAGACTAATCAGTAAGAATGATGCTATCATTATGTTGTTCCAGTGGCTACAAGATAATTAATGTTTAGTGATAGACACATTCAAAATAACATTAATTATGTTATTAATGATTTTAATTAACTTCAAATGCTTCTGTGTTTCCTAATAAGTTCCTTATATCTAGGAATAAAGCTGCATACGTTTTCCAACTCATAGTCTCTTTCTGCTGTTTGTTTACTACAAAGATTTAGCCCTAGTTCTGAAAAGGCACCTCTGGAATTTAACTTGAGTTTCTTTCTATTAATTATTTCATTCTGGCTTTTAATTTTTTTTTATTATTATTATTATATAACAGTAAAATTTTAATAACAAAGTAATTAGATGCATTTATTTCAGTATGTTTCACCATATGTCTTGTCTGCTGCATGAAGTCAGCCTTGAACAGAGTTCTTTCACCATAAGCAGAAAATGAAGCTAAATGCTGCCTCTCTAATCACTTTAAAAAGTCACTTAATGGTCTTGAGGAGATTTTGTTGTTGTTGTTGTGTTGCAAGAATCAGGCTGAAACTGCCATAGTCTTGCTGTATTATTTGCCTTTTGGGAAAGAAACTAGAGACAAATTTTCTTCTTGTCTTCCCACCACTTCTCATTTAAAAGTACTTTTCTTTCTAAGCAGGAATTTGTGTTGATGAAAACAGCTCTGCTGACAGTACCATGGAGGTTCTTCACTGATACACAAAGGAGAACAGAGCTCCTAGGTAGTCCAAGCTCCTTTAAAACATATACCTGAAATGTGAGAGCCTTACAGATAGAAAAGCCCTATTGCTGTGACTTCAGATTATGGCTTCTCTTGTAGAAACTATCTCAAAACAAAGACGATTTGGAAGCAATTAAGGATATTTTTAAATCACTGTGGTAATGGTGATGGAGGAAGTGTTTTAGCAGCATTGCAGTCAGACATGTCAAAATATACAAACAGCTGAATTTAATGTTTCTTAAGACCAGCTCTAAGCTGAATTAAATTCAGTAACCTGAATTACAAAGACTTCCTTTGCTGCTGCTACTCATCCACCCTTTTTTTAGCTAATAAGCTAAAAAAAAAGATTAGTTCTGATGTTTTATGTGACCTCAGGACTCACTGAAAATGGACATACCTTGTTTGAAATTGATAGGGTATGGAGGTCAGTTGCAGGATGGTACTGTCTTTAGTAAAGGTCCTATGCATTGCTATTTCAGTTCTACACAGTAAAAAGGAAGAGCTAAATACCTGAGGTTAAAATTTAAAAGATCCAGCATCCTGACTAAAAAGTTATCTAAATTTAATACACCACAAAACACAGAAATAACATCATTTTGCCCTTCTCACCCTTACTCAAATGATTTTTCAGGACTTATCTAAAGTGACTGTCTGCACACAGAATCCAAGATCTAGAACTTTATCCCACCTAAAAGGTTTAATTATTTATATGGATTAACATGCAATCAGTAGCAAAGATGAAGTGTACATGTGTCCAAAGTAGACTAAAGGTGATGGTGAGAGATGTCAGAGACATGCTTGCTGTAGGGAGTAACAATATTCTGGAAGGGCTCTGGACCACATCCCACAGTTATTTTAGTTGTGCAGACAGTCACAAAGCTCAGCACAAAGAAAGAGGCACCTGGGACCCTGATGCCCCAACTAGAAAAGTTCTGAAATCTAGATCAACCCTAAAACACTGTCTGGTTTCTCAATCCCAGTTAGGCTTAGGTATGTAACTGTATGTCATGGTTTAACCCCAGCCAGCAACTAAGCACCGCGCAGCCACTCACTCACTTCCCCCCCACCCTGTGGGATGGGGGAAAGAATTGGGGGCGGGGGGGGGAAGTAAAACTCATGGGTTGAGGTAAACACAGTTTAATAGGACAGAAAGGAAGAAAATAATAACAATAATAATAAAATGACAATAATAATAATTAAAAAATTGGAATATACAAAACAAGTGATGCACAATGGAATGGCTCACCACTCACTGACTGATGTCCAGTTAGTCCCCAAGCAGCACCCCCCACCCCAGCCAACTCCCCCCAGTTCATACACTAGATGTGGCATCACATGATGTGGAATACCCCTTTGGCCAGTTTGGGTCAGCTGTCCTGGCTGTGTCCTGTGCCAACTCCTTGTGCCCCTCCAGCCTTCTTGCTGGCTGCGCCTAAGATGCTGAAAAATCCTTGACTTAGTATAAACACTACTTAGCAACAACTGAAAACATCAGTGTGTTATCAACATTCTTCTCATACTGAACCCAAAACACAACACCATATCAGCTGCTAGAAAGAAAATTAACTCTATCCCAGACGAAACCAGGACACTATATCACAAGCTGTTTTGTTTGTCAAATTGAAGAAGCAAGAGTTTCAGAGGCATAGGAGTTTTAAAATCACCATCTGCAGTATTCACAAGATATGTGCACATCCTAGGGGAGATAGAGCTTTGTAAGCCCAAATTTGGGATAGGGTACCTAATTTGGGATAGGGTGCCTTTATAGGGTAAATACAGTTCCCCATGTCCTTCATTGAATATGTTGAAAGGAGAAAAGTTAGGTTCATTTAGGTATCAGGCTAAAGCTCCCCAAAATAATTTCTATTCCCTTAGGGAACAATTTCCAAGAAAGTTCTGATTTCAAACTAGACAAGACAAAATAGTGGAAACTGTCCCACAAGTGGTAGAACTGCACTGGCAGGGACCTGAACTATTTTTCATCTTTCTTTGAGATGTTTATGAAGTCACAGTGAATAGAGAAAAGTTCAGCACACAGGATGTTGCACGAGCCAAGCGAGGTTTTCTTCTTCAGCATTGTTGTTCTAACAAACTACAAAGCCAGGCTTTACTCAGGTTCAGGGTCTATTCTCTCTTTTGGAAAATGAAAGCTGTTGAGATAAGGAGCTGCTTCCTTTTTTATGGGTGCGTAAGTGATCAGAGAATGTGGCAGGAAGAACGTAAATGAAAACTAAATTGCTGACACCCAAAAGAAGTTCAATCTTCACAAGTATAGAGGCACTAGAAATACCACTACTTGCTTTTTATCCCCATGTCCCAAAACTCAAGTAGGGTATCACTTTGCCCTTGTGTCTAACTAAATGTGCAAACCTTATAAGTACACCAGCCTCACATCACCTTGACATTTTGGATATAAGATACATGTAAGTGTTCTCTCACACAAGTCCAGGGTCAAATCAGTGCTCTAGAGGTGCCTTTCTTTTCCCAGCAGAACATTTCAACAAGCCTTAGAAAAAAGTACTTCACTTCTTTAGTGATCCTAGATATGTAGGAGAAAACTGCATGAGAAATGCCGAGAGGAAAATATAAGATGTGAAAGATATCATCTTTGGGTATTTTGTGGTGATAACCTTTTGTGCTCCAGCAGAACCTAATTTTTTCCACTGTGCACAACTAACACAGCTGTGTTAGGGAAGCTTAAAACTACATTACTTTCATTAGCGGCTCTTTTCCCTCTCATTGGTTTTCATATCCACTCCTCATGTTTTCTCTTAAATCAGGTCCTGATTCTTCAGCTTGTCCCCTGCAAACAGAGCTCTGCATGGAATTCCACTGAAAGTAATTAATTCATTTATATAAAATGAAGAGGCAAGGTCTGGGTTCTTTAACTGCTTGGAGGCAAGGTCCATGTTTTCAGACAGGTCTGTACAAGGCCATGCAGTGGAACTGAGGACATGAATTTCACAGTAATGTAAATAATGAGTAATAATAAGAAAAGGAACATATGTTAAAATCCTCCTTTAACATGTTGTCTGGGTATTTATATTTTGCAGCCTAGCCATGATGACTGATGAAATCAGTGCTTGCTTTTCTCTTCAATAGATTCATTCCTAGATATTTATGAGTTTAGCATTGTATTTTGGCACACAGAACAGCAACAGAAGAGTTTGTAAATCCATCCTGACATGTGTTCAATATTATTTTAATGTGTCCACTTCAATGCTATCAACATCATTATGTCAGATTTTAGAAATTGCAGTTTTACATCCATGTTATAAAAGCAACACTTTGATGCTTTTGTCTCAAAGACTTTCTCTACTGTTGTAGTTTGACAGTGTATGTTAAAGAGACTGAAATCAGTGATCATGAGTCAATTCCAGGTTTCAGTAAACCTGGATTTTATTCTCATGTAAGCAGACACCGTACATTTCCCATAGACTTAGTGCACTTCAGTGTTCTTCTACAGATCTGCCATCTACATGTCCCAGGGCTCCTAACAGCTCTATCAAGTATTCTAACCTGCAGCCACAAAAGCTGGGTTAGTGACCCAACTACCTCTGTTTCCTCTTAAACCAGATTCCTCTGCTAAGTCCATACAACTTTACTTTGATGGCAGAATCCATTCCTGATCTAATCTTGGGGATCTGTAAAAGGTTATTTCCTGAATATGGCAAATAACATTTTTCACCTATTTTTTTAGTAGTCCAAGCAAAAGCTAAACATAGATCCTTATTGAGTTACTAGCCCAATTCCTTTCTGGTTCCTGCAAACCTTTGCCCTCCAGGTTCCAGGGCCTTTCTTCACCTGTCCCTGATTAAGGTTCACATTATTCTTCCTAGTTAAACTTAGTGCATGAATTCATTTAAGCTGGCCCATCTCATTGCACTCAGCACTGTTTGAATAAAGTTATCCATATCACAAAGGGACCAAGTTTCATTGCATCTTTCAAATCACCAGTGTCTCCACCGCCTGTCCATCACTAGGAAATTCATCACTCCCAATTAGAAGCCCTGCTGTTTCTTCATCACAATACATGCTTGAAAATGGTATTATTCACAACACGTACCCCCACAGCTTCTGGCTAACAAACAACAGGCTCTCAGGGGAGACCAAACTGACAGGGTTTGAACCTAGATAATAAAAGTTTAATTATTATAAGCAATGATGGTATTTAATAATTGTGATCTCACTGGGAATAATTTCCAAGAAGAATCATTTTTGCTTCATTACAATGTGTGAGTGATGATACTAATAAAGGCTCACAGGAGGAACTCCACAATTCCCAGCCTGCTTCCCCCAACAAACATTAATTATTTTTCCACAAAATGCTGAAGCTGGGAAGCCAATGAGCAAGGATTTCAGTTATGCTAGGCAGGATTAACCACTCACTGTAATACAAGAGATAATGAAGAAAATCAGGTGCTACTACCTGCAGGATGAGGGAGAGACATGGATGGTCCATACTTTCTTGGTTAGGAAAACAAAACCAATCTAAACAAACCTGTTTTCTGGAGGTGAAGAAAGTAGCAAGCTTAGGAAATTAATTGCCTTTACAATGAATAACTTCATACTTCCTTCTTCCCTTTTCTTTTTTTCCAGCTGAGCAGACATGTGACTAATGCTGCTTTCTCTCCCATCAAATGGGAGAATAAACATAGGAGTCCATTCAGGGTGAGATGTAGTCTGGAAATTAAAGCCTGCTGTTGTGAGTCCTGAAGGCTGGGAAAGGAGCCAAACGGGAACAGATGAGAACTAAACTTACTTCAAAGACTGATTCAAATGTCCTGTTCAGTAAAGTGGAAGCTACCTGGGGTTTTTTTTCTTGGTTCTAAGTAAATTTGACTTTCTGGGTAGGTAGCAGCACAGGGCTACCTAAAAAATTTTAGGTGTGGTGCCTTAAAAAAAAAGTACCAGGGAGACTTCTTAACGCACTGTCGGTTTTGTTCTTTTTGAAATGTTTGGCTTCTTCTCTGCAAATTTTTGAACTCCTCTGTGGAAAAAAGCTGACGTGAAATCCTCTGCCAAAGCATTTAAAATGAGAATGAAATATCTTAAACAACATCTAGCCTGCAGGATTTCAGCTCAAAGAGAAAAAGTAAAAGACTGCTGTTGACCCGACTGGGTAAAGCTGTTCCATGGCATTTATATGAACAGAATGATCTAGGCTCCTTTGACTATAAAAAATGACTGGCATTCAAGAATGAACAGGGGCTGGAGAAATAGAAAAAGGATGGGCTGTAAGATTGGTGTCAAATTTGTATTCACAACCAAACTTTGTTGCTAATTGGATCTGGTCCTAGTGTAAAAATAGACGTTACTGTCAGTTGAAGAGGGCCCAATCTAAAGGAGGGTCTGCTCCAGACATTAAATGAGTGGGAGAAAGACGGTACAGGACACCTTTCTTCACAGAGTACAGATTAGGGAACGAGGCAATGGGGAAGATGCTCTGAATGAAAATGAACAGCCTACATCCCACAGGTTGGTTGAATCAAATTCTATGACATTCAGTACCAAAAATACAGCACAATTTTTTAACCAGTATATGAGCCAGGCTGTAGCATGGGAAATAGCATTTGCACGCAAAAGAGCTTTTTAAGATGCCATTAAATAGCTGTTCTTTGTGGAGGGAAGACATTTCATGCATTCTGAACACATGCAGCATGTCAGCTCTCTTAAAACCAACCCTCTCATCATAAGCTGTGGGGAGAGACATTTAGGAACTGACCAGGCACACAGGGAGCCAGAAACCTGACAACACAACTTTCTGGAGACTATGTTTATGCCCATATTCCGCCTTCTGAAAAAAAAAACAGAAAAAAAAGCAAATCATACTGAGAAAAACTTGTGGACATGTTTATGGATTTTGCTGAGAAATGTGAAAGAAAGGAAATAGTAAATGAAGATCAACTCACCAGCTCACAGGGGTTCTCAAAAAGAGCTTTGTTTTATTCCAGAGGATAAAGGTATAGAATGATGATTTTTCTGCATTGGTAAAAGTACATTACAGTCAGTACTATAGCTTGTTCTTTAAAAAAAACCAAACCCTCAAAAAAGCCTTTTATAAAATGGATGGCTTTTCTTTTGCATTGGAGAAACACTGAAAAGGAAGAAAGACCAATTATCCCAGAATGAGTGAAAAATGTGTAATTTCACAGCTCGTGGAGAAAGATGCCCAAAGAGGCAGTTGAAAAATTAAGAAAAGAGGAAAAAAACAAAAAAGGAACTAAGTCATTATGATGATGAGAAAAATCCACATTCAGGGCTTACATTTTGTAGACCACATGGGCTTGTGTGGAATGCATATGTCTTTTCTGAGCAGACTAAACCCTTCCTACTACTCTTCTTACTACTTTTACACAGCATTTGGTTATTTCCCAGGCTAACATCTATCATGTGCTTCATAGGCACATCCAGGTCATTTTTCAGTTCCTGTTTTGTTCATCTGATATATATTAAGGGTGAACTAAATCTACTAAATGCAGAAAAGAAAGGAATTCCAATCTCTGAATCCAAACCTACCTTGACTGCTTTTACTTCAGGAATAGATCTTGATTTTTTTTTTTACAGTTATATTTTCACAGGTAAAATTCCATACAAGTTTATAGACATAAAAAATTACTCTTAAGTAAATTTCTTTGTCTGAGTTATGCCACTGCAAAAATGTAATGGGTCCAACCCAATACAACAGTGCTTTGTGTAGATCTTTACATTTTTCAAACCACTATACAAGAAATAGGCAATTATCCAAATTAGCTGAAATTAATAAATGAGGGCAATGTAATAGATGTATTGCAATATATTCTCAAGATCATAAAAGACTGGCATTTGTTACAGTGGCTCATGAAATCTTGCAGAAGAGATTAATTTCAATTGCTCTGGATTAGAAGCACTTTCATATGAATTGGAAACTGGCAGAAGGGACATAAACAAAGTTCAGTGAAAATGCAGATAAACAACAGTTCATCACAATGAGCAAGATGGGTCTAGCAATTACTGTATTGATTACTACTAGCCTTGTTCTCATTTAGCAACTTCATCAGCATAGGGAAAACAAGGCCAGGCATTTGCAGCATTTGTTTACATTTTTAAGTTAACTTATTTGGACTCTTTTCATGACCTTCTTGCATTAGCCTCCTGCAAATATTCTAGGAAATTAGCTTACTGGAAGAAATCTTCATGCAAATAGAGAATTTTAAATGAAGATAAATGCTTACAGAATACAAATCAGAATAAAAAAATCCTGAGTATTTGCACCAAGAAACAGGTTCTAAAATCACTGCTAATTCAGTCAAAATAAATAATCTGACCTCTGAAAACAGCTTTTCAAATAAAATACCAAATAGCTTAAAGGGAAGGAATTAAATCTTTAAGCAGTTTAGTTCTCCTCAATGAACCTAGAACAATAATTACTGTAAAATTACATCTGAGAAAATATTGCCCTACTTGTTCCAAACAATGTATTTTGGAGTTCTGCTAGGTCATTCCCATTCACATGAATAAAATAGAAAACAAGTTGAAGATACGGTTTAGTACAGACCTGTTTCTTTACTACACTTCTACGCTTCCAAACTTAAAGAGGAAGAGCACAGAATTTAATTCCTCACAACTACTAAGTCTACTCTCTAATAAGTTGTGGCAGAAATTTCTTCTATGCCTCCACAAGGACATAATTTTCTTTGCCTTTAATTTCTGGTACATTCATGACTTACTAATATAACCCTTTGCCATAGTACTTGTCAAACATTACATATCACCAAAGTCCGGACATTTGCTTGTTACTTGGGGTGGTGCCTTACAAAGTATTCCTCTATCTCATTGCTTAAATAGCTTAATCGTTCCTCCAAAGATCCTGAAAGAAAGCTGCCTTGCACTTTTTTCAGCTCTAAACAAGTCTGTAACTGTGAATAAATCAAAGACCCACCCTGTGACAGTCATTAACAACTTCCAAAACAATGTTATGTTCATAGATAATTCGGAACAGAGAAAAAGACAGAAAACCTCCAATAAATTATTCACTTCAGATTACTCTCCTAGATCTCATTTCCAACAGTGACTAAATAATCTATCTACATAAGGCTTTTTTCTAAACCCTAAACCTAAAACCTAAACATCACTGTGGTATTTAAGAACTACAACAAAGATGATAGTTGGCAAAATAATTTAAAAACAAATTGTGCCACATTGAATCCTAGCTGGCTGAACATAATGGCTGGGATTCATCCCCTTTCACTTCCATTTGCTAGCTGAAATATTCACACCAGGAGCCTAGGATCTCTCTATAATCAATGGAGGATGGAATAGCAATTCCAGACTATTTAGCCTACCTTCTGAGTCTCCCCAAAAATGTTCCATAAAGCTTCCTTATCAGCCTAAAATCTCCACATTGCCTTTCATTATGAGGGCTTTTCTTCCCTCCATAACATCTTCAACCAGTCTTTCTGCTAGATTTGTGAAAGGAGATACTACATCAACAGTTTTCACCATCTACTCAGGGAGGCTGGATCCTGTGTGCCACTATACTTCTTCCTAAGTGAGATTAAACTGAGATCATTGTCTGTATATAGTTCAGAGCATAAAAAAACTTAGATTTTCTTTCTCATACATAGACTTTCATAGACTCGATCCTGTCCATTGACTGAGATCATTGGCGATATTTCATTGCAGGCTTTAGCTGCAGAATACTCTGTTAAAATGAGCACAGACTCATGTACCATGTGGTGCCATCTCTTCCCCTGAATGTCACAACTTGTCTCCATTCATAGTTGCCTGTAGACCTTAGTTCTTATGATCTTTACTAAATACAGTAGGAATTTAACTTCAGCCATGTTTTGGAAACACCATGTTACCTGTGAATAACACAAAGTAAGGAACAATATGGTTTTGGCCCATACAGCAGGAATTTTAAATGGACATTCAACAGGAGGGATTGGTACTGTGATATTCACTTACTGTGTTAAGGCAGAAGCATCTGACTTTTGGTTTGCCATTCATAGTTTCAGTATGTGAGAATTCAGATATAGCCAAGCCAGATACTTGCTTCTGGTAATTCAATATGAGCTTCCATTTGGAATCAAATGCATTTGCCAATAAAATTTTATTGGTGGTGAAACACTGGAACAGGTTGCCCAGAGAGGTGGTAGATGCCCCATCCCTGAAAAAGTTCAAGGTCAGGTTGAACAGGGCTCTGAGCAACCTGATCTGGTTGAAGATGTCCCTGTTCATTGCAGGCAGGTTGGACTAGATGACCCTTAATGGTGCCTTCCAACCCAAACTATCCCATGATTCTATGATTCTACTGTGGTGCATCCACAGTAGGATTTGTAGTAATCTAATTATTTTAATAGGCCACAAAATTGAAATATGTCACTTACCAACCAGCCAAGTCTGTATGTTGATGAGTATAGGTCATTCTTGTTTAAATCAGTCTATCAAAGAAATCAGAAAATTATTCAAAAGAGAACAGGGTGCACAGGGAGGGAGGGGAACCAGGAGGATATTTTGTCTCTTTGGCCTAAGAAAGGATCAACTATCCCCAAACAATTCTCAACACAAGTTTCTTTAACCTTTTCATAATAATATCCAACATTTGATTCCACAACCTCCTTAAGGAATCCATTCTGCTTCGTAACTATCCTTGTAGTTAGAAAGGGTTTACCTAAACCAATATTTAATATTCAGTTCCACAGTAGACATGATAGGTCCTTCTTTGTAACATCTTGCTAGATACTTGAAGAACATGTGTACTCAAATATATGGAACTTGAAAGATATTTATCATATTTTCCCTTGGTCTTTTTTCCTCTAGTCTACACAAACCCAATTCTTTGTTGTTCCTAGACCTCTGCCCCACTGCTCTCTGGACTCTGTCACTTGAGACTGCTGAAAGTAGTCCTTTTCATGTATTATACAGTATTATAAATTCAATCACAATTCTATTAGGTGATAACTTTATGTAAATCCATAGCATCCATATGCACAGTTTATATACTATATACAATATACTTATATGCTAATAGAAACATCTTCTATGGATTAGTGGGAATGAATTTCTTTGCTATAGTCAAGCTTTCAAGTGTAGCAGTAGGACAGGGAAGAAAGAATCAGCCAAACAATATGTGCCTATAAAAAGTGACTTACAGTATGGAAAGTAGCTTTTCGAAAATGCTGTTGAAGTCCTCTTTCAGAACCAATTGAGAAAGTTTTTGTGGTTTGAAGCTAACTAATTGCCATGGGTAATCAGGACCCTACAAATTCAATGATACTTAAAGGTATTATTTGTTTTTTCTGTCTTTACTATTGGCAGATAGACATATCTTATGACCTAAATGATTGTTTCTAACTCTTGGACATATGGGTAATCAACACTATTAATAATTAATGGATGAGAAATGTAATGCCAGCTAACACTTTTGTTAAAGGAAAGCAGTGCAGTTTAGTCTAACAGCTATGTTTGGCTTTAAATAGCGGTTCCCTTGCCAGAAATGGCTTCCCAACATATTATCCACACACAAAGTTTTCTAATGGCTTGATGCTTAAGACTTTCAGGTCTAGAACCTGAAAGCTGTCTTTTGGGATCCAGATTGCTGGGCATTTGACAAAGGTCTGGAGCTATCACTCTGCTGAAGGCTAGCTGCAGAAGCTGCCAAGAAAATGAGTCTAATTCTGAGCTGTCATCCTGCCTGAGTAAGACTGATAGTATCATCAATAAACCCGTAAGGTAAAAGGAGAAGTATGCCAATCAGTAGTTCTCGTGACAAAAAGGCAGGAGTGAGAACTGCAGGCAAGAGCCACTAAGGCAACTTATCATGAATGAAATTGCTGATAAATGTTATCTCTGGCACTAAAAAGAGAATAAGCTATGCGCAAAGCAACAACTGCCTCCATAAGAAAAGTGGATATCAGTGACAGCTCTTCTTGAGAAGACTAAAAGGCTGTGCTGAGGTGTGTGACTTTGCAAATAAATTGAAACTGTTAAAATAGGAACAAGAAGATGAGCTACAAATACAATTAAGCAATGCAAGTCAGACATTTTGTATTGTTCTTTCTCTCCCTTTTATACATAATGCAACAGAATTCTCAGCAGCTGAGCAGGAAAACTGGACATGTCTGTATGTTTAAAGGATGTCCCTACACAAGAAAGAAATACTGAACAACATCTGCACAAGTTCTGGACCTGAAAACAACTACATTAATGTGAAACTGTCCTTGAGTTAACTAGATTTGCTGGCAGCCTAGTTCTGCTAGTTCAGACATAAGGAAGCTCCACTAACATGGCTGCCTTTTGGCATCAAAAGTAATTTTTGTTGCAAAGGATGTGGATGATCCATTTAAAATGGATCACTGCACCAAGTTCCATGTGCAGCATGTAGATATGCCCACAAATTACAGCAGCTTTAGTCCCATCCAGGGAGAGGATAGGATCATAAGCTCTATCACTTTTGCTAGAAATTCTGTTTAGAACCCCTCACAGTAGTAAATACTCCACCTGAATTTGATAAAGATTTCAACTTCACATCTAATTTAAATTTTACTAATCAACGCCTTCAGGGCACTGTCTCATTGTTAACAGAGAAGAAGAAATAAGAGTAGCATCATGCTGTGTTTATACATACATACATACACACACACACACACACACACACATACACACATACGTAATATCATGCCTGGCAAGTGGTATGTTGTGCATCTTCCCTTCCTTAACATTTCTATTCCTTTTCTCTTATTCACTCACGATGTCCTACTCATATTTTGTATACCCTGCAGTTAAAAAGAATAGTCATGATTATTACTGAAACAATCACAAAATATACAAGGAATAGAGACAATTCTTCATCACTTTCCTTCTCTTATCTCTGTAGGAGATGTTTCAGTGATTCAGGCTACAGTCAATCCATGGCAGGAATTAACTATCTGTGACTATAAAACCCAAGAACAATAGGACCTATTGAGCCTCTAAAAGCTGGATGAGGTAGGGAGGTAAGTTATAGAGAAAAAAACATGCTAAATTGTAAGCCTATCATTTAGAAAGCCATCATCATATGTTGTATGTGATTTCCATGAAAGGTTTGCTGTTAACAAGAGTCCAGACTCCATAAGATGTAGATATAATATTAGGAAAAGTCTCAGGAAATAGGCTTTATAGACTGTTGAAACTTCCATGAAAATATCACAAACAGCAGAACAGCTACTCTGGATGGATGGAATTAAGGAACATAGTAGGAGTGTCAACTCTTGGAAACACCCAAGAAGAGAGAAATCTTCACCTTACTTCATATGTCAGAGATCAACTACAGAAAACTGTAAAGGAACATTGAACTATCATATCTCTTATTATTTGACCAACTTAGATGAAATGACTTGCACCCTAACAGTGCCTATTTCATTTCAGTGTCTGGAAACAGAGCCTAAGGTGATTAGCTCATATAGAGAAGTTTATTCATAAACACAAGGTGAGAGGAATATCACTCTTGTGGACTAGATAACCCAGAAAAAAATCCAAATTTAATAGAAACTTTGTCTCTTTTTAATCCCACTGTGGAATCACATAAAAATTCTAAAGAAAACACTTGTGTAGACAGTTCAAGTAATGTCTTACACAGAGGATCATTCTTCCTGTTCATATAAGGGTGCCTTAGAGAATATTTGGTACTGTGTGTTGATGCCTCTGAAACTATCCTATGAAGTCATCAATACCCATTTCTCCTGAATTGCGTCAGTCTTTTCTTGGTCCCATTTGTAGCTATCAAATCTTCCGTCTCCCCCCACTATTAAGTTTAAACTCCAGACTACATACAGCATGTCTGCAAACTCCATTCTCCTACACAAAATAAGTGGTTTGGCATATGCGCTCTCAAAGTTTCAGTATGGTACAGTGCTACAAGAAAACAATAAGGAGTCAAATTGCCTATTCTCTTGGTTAGGCTGTCTGAGTTCCTAGTAATGTTAATACACTATTAATGTAATTCCTATACATCACATCAGCAAAGCAGTAGAATGAAAAGCTATCGCTGCAGTCTCAGAAGCATTAAGTTCTTCTAAGAAGGTCACTGACTGATTATACAAGCAGCACACTATGTCTGAGACCCTTTCCACAGCCAGGTGGTCAAGACCTAACCCTGCTTGCTCTCCACTGGCAGCTTGCTGTTTAATCAGCATCCTTCTCCCCTTTCTTAGTATTGCCTGCAGAACAGACTGTCCAGAACAGCAACACAGAGAGCTGGTTGTTTTAACCCTTCCACCTGAACTGTTGAGTGATTTCAGACAGGCCAGAAGGCTCTGCCCAACATGCAGACACTCTCTCTGCCTATTTAACTCCTCATGGCCTCTCTCAGCTAATTGAGATACACATAGATAAAATTACAACATGCCTCTCTTAATGTTCTAATTCACCTACAGCTGAAATAAAGCACAGAAAAACAGTGGGATGGTGTCAACATGCAATTCCTTTACTGTGTGTTGCATGGGGCTACAATATCCTACATCTTTGCTTTATCTCTTCTCTGCTCTTGGCCACCTTCATTTGTCATGTTGCCAGAAGAGAGATGAAAGCACCTGCATCCTGGCGACTTTCCAGGTTGGAAAGCTACAGTCTGACTACCTATATTCCCCAGATGGCTTCAACCGGACAAGCTATTTTTTACCCCTTTTCTTACGAACATTATTTACAGTGCTGGTGCAGAAGTTTTGCTGCATTTCCCACTGAGGAAGGACTTTCTGGAGGAGTGCATGAGGGATACTTATAGATGAGAAGAGCTATAGCAGACCATTATGCTAAGGAAGGTGAAATGAGAAGGTAATTCTTAATGGCAATTTATTTGACAAACATGGATGTTTTTCTAGCTCAGTTTTCCCACGAACACTTGATGATTTTTTCACATGTATCTACTGGGTAGGATTATTCATTGCAAACTTCAGGACTAATTCTTGGCCTTCAGCTTATTTATAAGCACTCAAGTTTACAAAGCTCTAGAAGTGTTGGCTGGTTTCAACTGAGCCTACAGATTACTGTCTGTTTCTGTTCCCTCATTATAATCGCGTAAGTCTTAAAATCAGGCTTCCAGGGCTAATGTTCATGTTCACAAACTCATCATTTGCTTTTCATTATTTACCTTTGGTTTTTCCACCAGGAAAAAACTATTTCCCATACATACCTGCTTGCAAGCTCATTTGTCAGAATAACTAAAAGGAACATGCAAATGTTTCAAATTATGCCTCGGGCTGTGTTTGTTCCTGTGGCCTGCACCTAGCTCTGAGAAAACAAACAGAAATAAAGATTCTGTATGATGGAAAAAAAGAGTAGGAAGGCAAGCATGGCAGGCTGAGATGTTGGCTGAAGTGTTCAACATCAATTGTTTCCTTCTTTGACTGTAGTTCAAGAGAGGACACTGTGGGGAACTCAGTATCATAGGCTTAGCCTGATTCTGTGAAAGTCAGAGAACACCACATGGTTTTGTCCGGGTCTAGGGAAAGAAACCACTTCACTATTCACTACAGATGCTCTCTGTCTCTCTGCTACCACATAGGGATGGCCCAGAGTCCAGCTCCAAAGGCTGCGATTACATTTGAATAGCCTGGGGATTTAAGAAATCAGAGAACTGTAGCAACTGGGGATCTACAGAAACCACTGGTTGACATTACATTGGCCAGAGTCTCTTGAAAATATTGATCTATAGTTGGGAAAGCAGTCATCATTTTGAAGGTACAACTAATGCAGAAGGCAGCGGCCCAAGCTGTGCTACACATCAACATGTCACCTGCTGCTCTGTGCCTCCACTTCCCCAGCAGAGAACAGCATAACCGCCGAAGTCCTGGTCCCACTTTCCAACAAGCTCCATAATCTTGGCATGAGCTAAAGAACCAACTTTACCAGGGCTCCTTACACAAACTAAATTTCCTCAGAAGAGTGGTACTATCATAAAAAATTTCTTTATTCTTTTATTATTTAGAAATAAAATAACATAAAAGGGGCAGGAGTCATTTATGATTAGGAGCATTTCACTTAACCACTTTATAGCACACTTTGTAAATGTTGATTTCAGCCTAGCAGATCGTGCTTGACAAATTTGGTGGCTTTCTACAACGGGGTTACAGCATTTGTGGATAAGGGAAGAGTGACTGACATCATCTACCTGGACTTGTGCAAAGCATTTGACACTCTCCCACACGATACCCTTGTCTCTAAATTGGAGAGACATGGATTTGATAGATGGACCACTCGATGGATAAGGAATTGGCTGGATGGTCGCCCTGAAAGTGTCGTGGTCAACAGCTCAATGTCCAAGTGGAGAACAGTGACGAGTGGCATTCCTCAAGTGTCAGTATCGGGACTGGCTCTGTTTAACCTCTTTGCTGGCAACATGGACAATGAGATTGAGCGCACCCTCAGCAAGTTTGCCGACAACACCAAGCTGTGTGGTGTGGTCGACATGCTGGAGGGAAGGGATGCCATCCAGAGGGACCTTGACAGGCTTCAGAGGTGGGCCCGTGCAAACCTCATGAAGTTCAACAAGGCCAAGTGCAAGGTTCTGCACATGGGTCGGGGCAATCCCAAGCACAAATACAGGCTGGACAGAGAATGGATTGAGAGCAGCCCTGAGGAGAAGGACTTGGGGGTATTCGTGGATGAAAAACTGAACATGAGCCAGCAATGCACTCACAGCTCAGAAAGCCAACCATATCCTGTGCTACATCAAAAGAAGTGTGACCAACAGGTCAAGGGAGGTGATTCTCCCCCTCTACTCTGCTCTCATGAGACCCCACCTGGAGTACTGTCTTCAGTTCTGGGGCCCCCAGCCCCCAGCATGGACTTGCTCGAGCAAGTACATAGGAGAGCCATGAAACTGATTAGGGGGCTGGAGCTCCTCTCCTATGAAGACAGGCTGAGCGAGTCAGAATTGTTTAGCCTGGAGAAGAGAAGGCTGCAGGGAGACCTTATAGCAGCCTTCCAGTACCTAAAGGGGGCCTACATGAAGTCCGGAGAGGGACTTTTTACAAGGGCATGCAGTGATAGGAAAAGGGGTAATGGCTTTAAACTGAAAGAAAGTAGATTTAGATTAGATATAAGGAAGAAATTCTTCACTGTGAGGGTGGTGAGGCACTGGAACAGGTTGCCCAGAGAGGCTGTGGATGCCCCATCCCTGGAAGTGTTCAAGGCCAGGTTGGATGGGGCTTGGAGCAACCTGGTCCAGTGGAAGGTGTCCCTGCCCATGGTAAAGGGGTTAGAACTAGATGATCTTTAAGGTCCCTTCCAACCCAAACCATTCCATGATTCTATGATTCTATGATTATTGTGAGGGAAGTGAAACATGCTTCCACATCTGCAGAACTAAGACCACGTTTTGCAATGCAGAAAGGCTTATCACATGAAGGCTGGAAGGGGACCTCATTCATACCTAATGCTTCCTTCACGAGTACACCTGTGCCTGCATGAAGCCAGTCTTACTTGTTTTCTGAGTTGTTGTCTACATCTATTTCTGAGGAATGTTTCTAAGTAATTTCTAAGTAATTTCTAAGTAATATCACTTAGTAATAATTACTAAGCTTTGCAGAATAGGACCTGGGGGTTGTGGTGGACACTAAATTGAACCTGAGCCAGCAAGGTGCCCTTTTCTCTACGAAGGATAATGGTATCCTGGGCTGTATTAGGAGGAGTGTTGCCTGCAGGTCAAGGGAGCTGATCCTTCTTCCCCTCTTCTTAGGACTGGTGAGACCACACCTGGAGTACTGTGTCCAGTTCTGGGCTCCCCAGTACAAGAGAGACATTGACATACATACTGGAGACAGTCCAGAAAAGGGCCACAAAGATGATGAAGGGACTGGAGCATCTGTCCTATGAGGAAAGGCCGAGATAGCTGGGACTGTTCAGCCAGGAGAAGAGAAGGCTCAGAGGAGACCAACTTGCTCAGTACCACTCAGTCAGCCAAGTAAAGCCTAGCGTGACTAAGAGCATTTGACAGCTCAAATGCAGGTGATGCCTTACGAAGGCAGATATTCATTCCCAGAGAATACAGAGAACTTCTATGAGCTGCTCATTCAATTTATGGACACATTAAAAGTATTTCAAAGTCTTTCTCCACAGCATCCAAGAGTTTCTATTCTGGCCACAAAGTTAGCTTATATAGAACTGCTCAATGTTGTGCTTTTAATCTACTTCAAATACATTTTGGAAAGGTGTGGGGAGAACTCTGTTAGCTGTGGCAAGGGTCATTTGGAAGGAGAATACACTGTAGAAAGAGTCATATGGGCTAATCCACAGGAGGCTGAGAGTCTCCTGCCCCTTGTCACCTGAAGAAAAATGTAGAGCTGTGAGATACCTCAGAGCCACTGTGTGAACTATGATCTGAGGATCTGCAAGACAGTAGGTGAAAGTGGGGATTGTATAATCCAGCCCACAGTGTATGAAAAAGTCACAGCAGGGCTATTTGGCGGGGGGGGGGGGGGGGGGGGGTACTGCTTCTGTGTTTAAGTGACATAAAAGGTTTCAAGATGAATGTGGAGAATGGCTTTTAAATAATGACCTGTAATGGCATGTTCTACAGTAGTATATTATAACAATCATATTTTAACACCTATATAAGGGTTCCATTCCTATTAAACAACCAAATGAACCAAAAGACAGGACAGTGGGTCACTGATGGATCAGTTCATGTAAATTGCTTCTCCCAAGCTTGGAATCCAGCCATTTTGACACAGAAACACTGTCAGCTCCCTGGAGCACCACACAAAAATTCGGGGGGGGGTGGGGGCGATAAAATAAAATGCCATAGCTTTCACCACATGTACAGGGAATCTGAAAGACAGGCTTTTGGCAACCCTAGTAAGAATTTAGCCTGGTACATAAGGTCAAATGATCTTAGAAAATCAGAGCCAAAACTAGTTTTACATATCATCTAAAAGATAATGACCTAAATTCATCTATTCCTGGAGACGAGCCTGGCATTGTGACTGAGGAATGACTGTTATAGGCTTTTTGGATGAATAATACAGCTTCTAGCTCCTCTTACAGCTGCCTGATTACATGTTTGATCTAATGGTTACATTACTGTACATACTGCTGGAACCAAGCAGCAAGCTCAGGGGTCAAGAGACCTTGTCTGGTCCATTACATTTCCTGAAATCCTTTCTGTCTGACAGACAGCTGCTTGTACTATACAGATTTTGTGATCACATTACGTTGATTCTGCTGGCTAACTGGCTGCATTGCACTTTGAATTCTACTGAATATTCCCACAAATGAGTGGTATGTGCAGTCTTGAGTCTTATCATTCCTCTGTTTTCCTATGGCCATCAAATGGCCTTACATTTGGAGCATGCAAAATATTGTCGCTGCTCTGCATGTCCCATGTCTCTGCAACATCATGAAATGTATAAAATACCTTTCTTTCACCAGGTGTTTTTATCATGGTTGCTTGGTGCTGACCATTATTCTGGATTACCATAAAGCAGAGCAGAAAAATGTGGTTGCTACCAATCAGATCATACCAACAACCCCATTTCAGCAAAGTGCTGAGATACAGTATTACACAGTGTATAAGAGTAATGATTTACACTGAGAATGGAATTCAGCAAATGGGATGTTTAAAAAGGGAAATGAAGCTGTCATAAAGAAGACAACTCTTCAGTGAAAAATGAAATGGTAACATTATATCCTCATGATCTGTCTTTTGAGGGTGAAGAAGGGACTGCTGTTGACATCAGCATGTCTTAGCTGAGATCCTGAGTAAAATGAAAAATATATGACAAATTCATCTGAAACTACAACAGAAATAAAGTTAAATACACTCTTGGCCTTGTGGAATCTGAACATTTCAGTTTGTAACCCATCTTGGGTTTGTCTCACTTAGGAAATAATTTTTCGTACCAAGGATCCCTCTTTTGCTACCTAGATGCTTTTCCCATTAATCAGATCTTAAAAATCAAAATTTTCTTAGATTTAATTTCTGCAGAAAACTCCTCATAAACAGAGGCATATGTGAAAAACACACACAGTGACAAAGAGTCAGAGGTGCCTGAACTTGCTTTACTGGTCTAGATTGTCAATGAAAAATCAGTGGAGCACCAGCAGAAAGGGCGTGGGTAGGATCATTTGAATTATCAGAAGTTCATATCACCATTAATTTTTTTCTTTAAAGATCTGAAAAGCATAATAATATCACTCACTGCAGCAAGACCAAGATCACAGTTTCAGCCAGCACATATTATTATCTAGCTTAATCCATGGTTAAATGTGAGATTGCTCCTATCTTTAACAGTACAACATAACAGCTTCTCATTAGACTCTGAAAATATACTGCTGCAGTCTGAGTCAAAGTAGGTCACGGTTCATAAGGGATTTTGACAGGTATGCCAGTCACTGAAATCGAAAGAATGACCACTCATCATTCCTGTTCTCCTAACAACAGATCTTCATCAGGAAAAAAACAAACAAACAAACAAACAAACAAAAAAACCTGAACCTTTTAAAGCTGTGACGGGGAGGAGAGTAGGAGGGGGCATCCTCAGACTGAACTAATGGCATGCAATCACATTCTGAGCCCCTGAGAGACTGCAGTCAGATTGCAGTAGTCTTTGCTAGACTGCCCAGAGACACCTTTGAATCCCCAACTGGATCAGGACTGTGCACGTGCTGACCCCTCATACTCTCCCTTCTGCTCCTGGCAAGACTCCTGTGCAAGGCTGGTGCTGAAATGATGAGAGCTGGCAACGCTGTAAGTCCCTAGTCAGGGGAAGCAGTAATAGACAGTTATCCTTTGTCCTTCTCACATGAGGCAGATACAGCAGATACAGACACATTCAGTGAATAACACCATTTCCCTTGTTGTTCTCTTGTTCCCTGTTTTTCTAGGGCTGACCTTTCCAACTCTATCAGCATGCAAGTTATGTGAGTTTTGCACACAAATTGGTGGAAGTTACCATATTGTCCTGTTTACACCAGTTTAGGACAGCTTACATCCCATGCCAGCTTGCATCTAACAAAGGGAAAATACAGGTGATGAAGTAAAGGTGCTTAGTCAGGCCCTGCTAGAGTGCATCTTTCCTGTTTTTCAAGTTTTATTTAATTAGATAAACATGTAAAGACACCAGATAAAGGAAGACATAAAGCAAAGGGCAGCCTTTCCTTCTCATACTGATAAGACTACTTTCTACTCAAACAATTTCTCTCTCATTTGAAAACACCTGAAAACATCTACACCGGAAGCTGATGAGATTTGGGGTCTTCAAAGTGGAGTGGGGGCATGAATTGCAAAGACACATAGAAGGTCACCATTTCTGAAAGTGATCTGCCTACAGTGCTGTTTCCTGCTGCAGTAGGATAAGGACCCAGTGAGCTACATCATTCAGGAACATCAGTAGGAAAACGGCTTAATGCATGCTTAGTGCACTCAGATGTAGCTAAGTTATATGTGGCTCAGTGACGCTTCAGAAAGTTGGAAGACCCCAGATCATTTGTGGTAGCTGATGTTGTTGATGTTGGCACTCTCCAGCCCCACATTTAACCTATTAGAACATTTAACCTTTTGAGGAAAAAGATGCTCAGAAACCAGACAATTGCCTAGACAATTGCCTATGTAGAAAAAGAATTCAAAAGAGACTATGGACATTCAACTGGTTAGAGGGATGTTTCTTTCATTTGGAATATTTTTCTGGAGCTTAAGCATGTGACTACCTATATTATAAGGTATAATATAAGCAAAATCCATAGGAAAACCAGAATAAGAGTCACCAAAATTGTCAGGATACCAGTGCTTAAAGTGTTCCTCTTATGCATGGGTTCAAATCTAAGCAACTCCAGAACCCCAAGAGAGTACAGTGAAAATCAAGATTTGGGGGCATCAATGCTATTGGGCAAATCTCTAGCATTCAGGGATCTGGGCTCCTACAGTGTTAGACATGCTGGCTACACATAAAGCATCTGGGAACATTCCCAGGCACTGGAACTCGACCATCCATACTAGAAAACTATTAAAAAATTGCCTGCTACAATTTTGGCAGGTCATAACTAACTCTTTCCCAAGGACAGCTCATTCCAGGGACATTTCCCAATAGGCAGTTTGCACGCAGCCAGCCTGTTTTGGAGTTTACGAGAGTTTGTTAACGTGGTCAATGGGCCATTGTGTGCCAGTTGGCCTAATTGTCTGGGAATGTTCCTGGGAATGTTTAATATAATAGTTTATTTGTGCCCATTATTTTTGAGCCAACGTAGCAGCTCACCACTGTCAAAAGGGGAGGACTTGTTTCTTCTCTTGACTACATGATCCTACCTCCTCCTCTATACCAGTTCTGGTGCTTGTCAGGCCCTTTTCTGAGCCAATTCAACTCTGTAACCTGCAGAAATCCATTTACTTTCTCTTGCTAGTGCAGGTGACTGCTGGTTTAGGAATTTGAATCAGGTCACTGCTGAGTCTGGCAAGCACCAAAGCCAGCTCAAGAAAGGCATAGCTGTGCCTGGAAAGAGGAGAAGGGTGAAATAGCGAGGTGGAATAAGAGCTCTCCCCAGTAGTGCCTATGATGCATTAGGCTGTGCTTTATAACTACACTTCATGTAACTTACTGAAATGAATTAGACTGTAGTTGCAAGAACAGCTTGAGCTGATATAAGCCATCACTGCTGCTGCAAGCGGAGGGTCATCTTGGCTGCCTTTTTCCAATTGCACATTTCCCATATCTCCTCCCTCCCTTGTGCCAGCGCAGCAGTGTATATAACAGTGAGTGAGCTGGACCAAGGAAATAATCCTCAGGGGAAAAAAAAAAAGTTGATCATTATTTGTTCTAGTTCACTGCATGGCCACAAATGCTAATGCCAAAATAGGATCTCAAGTAAGTGGAGGGAACGCTGTGGAAGTAAGCCTAAGTATCTGATTCAGGTAAAAGGTGGGACAGCAATATCAAGGTTTATCAGCTTAACCTGCTTACGGACCTGCAATATCGGGTAGCTCAAGAGGCATGCACATATCTAAAAACCTCAAGAGGGTATTCAGATTAAACAATAGCAGTGAGGGGTTTAGAGGGGAAAAGGGCTTGTAGGTACCCTAAATATAGATAAGGATGCAAAAGCCATTGTAAAACCAAAGATGGCTTGTACAGATTTTCTTTCTTGTTCTTTTTTTTTTCTATTATAAAAGTTGTGTTTTCCTAACAGTGTTAGCTGTCAGCTCCTGTTTAAAAAAAAAAATCTATAACTGAGTTAAACTCAACAGGATATGGGGCTCAAAAAAATCTCGAGAGTTGTTTTTTTCATTATGACAATCCAGCAACACTGAATACAAACTGCTTTGTTGTGCAATAACTGAATTCATCCTTTTTATTGCAAGTATGCCTTCTTTCAAAGTCTATTCTGAAAACACAAGTGGGAAGAGCAGTGGAGAAGCAGCATTAACTTTCTGTTGCTGTCAGACTGATGTAATTTGTAGTATCCCTTACCACTAATTGCTTAAATAAATTGCATTTTGCAGCAGAGACAGGAGCCATATTAGATTTTTGGAATTCTGACCCAACTCCAGAATGTCTCATGGAGCAGTTTTCATTACACTCTTGTGTAGGCTTTTTAATGGCTCTAAACAGTTAATTAAGTTATTCTAACAGGCATAATAACTTCCACAGAAAAAGATTTCTAGTGCTTTTGTTTGGTCATAAGTCTCCCATACAGCTTTTCCACTGGGAGCTTTAAGGCTTGGGAAAATGATGATGCTACTATTTGATAACTTAACTTTTTAATTTTTTTCCCAATCCCTTTCCTCTTAGAGAACTTCACAGGCTATTTAAAATAGTAGCTAGTGCAAATCAATACAGTTCTGTGGATCTAACTTGCACTGTGCTGATATACACCAGTTGGGAAACTATCAAGGACAATCTTCCAGTGCTTGCCATCCAGCAGTGTGCTATCTGTTGTCATTCACCACAACTGCAACTGCAACTGTGATGCAACTGCTTTGGAAATGGAGCAGAGCTCAGGGCTTTCACAGCACTGAGCAACATGCACATTAATTACCTTGACCAGTTATAAGTGATTTGAACAAGGCAAAATCTGTAGGCAGAGGCAATACCTCTTGTTAATCTATCAAATAAAACTTGAGGGGAAGCTGGAAAAAGGGAGGCAGGAAATTTTTCAGGCACAAAAGCCTTCTTCAAGCCTATCAGCTACATAGTTTAGCTATGTGATTAGGTTTGGATGAGATTCCTCCGTACAAAGCCTTTCATATTGGGGTATCAACCATTTGAGATACAGATTTCCCATGGCACACTTAATAACATTTTGGGATTTGAAACTGCATTCCTACATGGAGACTAATCCTATTGTAAACAACATGATTAAAAGTAACAGAATCAGTGCTTGCATTTATATTTTTCAGATCAGAAACCAACACAATTTCTTTCTTATTTTTATTCTTCTCTTTTCTTTCTTTTCCTTTTCTTGTCCTGTTTCTGAAATTCCCTACTCCTAGCTTTCCCTTCATTTCTGAGATGATTTACCAATATTCATCTTCCTCTTTGGGCAGTTACCTTCACTAGTCCAACTGAGCGCGCACCCAGCATTGAAAGTAATTCAGTTTGCAGGATATGTTGTGAAAAGGAGTGGTCCTAGAAACAGATCTTAAGATGGGCTCAGCAGCCTTGCTCATTGTATTTGTCTTTGTGCATGCATTGCCTTCCTGCTGAGAAAATTTCTCTTCATTATTTATGCATATAAAAAAAATCTCTTAGAGTAACTCTAACAGAGCAAGTAACTCTAACAGTTCTACCAGAAAGCATCCCTTGGAAGCTTGTCTCAACACAGCTCACCAGATGTTCTGTAGCTGCACCTGCCGAGCCCTTCAATCACTGCTATGAAGGTTCAGATAAGGGTGAGGGATAACAACATCTCATATTTATTTACTTGCAAGATAAGAGAATCAGATTTAAAGACTTTAGCTGAGAATTGCTTTATCTGTTGCCGAAACATAGTCATATCTGAGCTGGAGCAGAGGAGATTCTTTAATGACAGACAAAGTAACTATGGATTAAGACTGGAAGATAAATTATTTTATGGCCATCTTGAGTGAATGTGAGGATTTTACTGGGTACAGATCAGTTATCCAAGTTGAAACTGATCCAGGACATTAGATTTAACACTTCTGCTTTAAGAAAAAACTCAACAGATCCTTACTTGTGGTAACTATCCAGCACATCATCTGATGTCAGAGCATACAAAGATGTGCCAGGCATACATAGGTAGAGAGCATATGAAACTCAAATGTAATGATAATCATACAAGTTCTAGACAATCAGAAATAAAAATAGAATGCAAAAGTTTTCTACACTTCCCCATTATTAAGAATGTTACAGTACAGAGAAACTTAATTAAAATATCAAACAAGCAAAACAGTTTCAGGTTGATTCAGCTGATCCCAAGGTTGGGGCATGCATTCATCTATGCCTTGAAGCAAATTTGAATGCAGAGCCCTGCTGCTGTCCCTGAGAAGGGACAGACTATGCCTTTTTCCCTTCTGTGGCTGATACCTGCTGCCTTGTGAGTCTCAGCAGCAAACCAAGATGCACACAAAACACAAGAAAAAAAGTGTCTTCCAACTTGCGCAGAACCCCAATTAAACTCAATTCGGCAGTTGAAAGTGGCAGAGAAAGGAAAGCTTGCATCTGTTACAGTTGCTGCAGTTGGAGGTGTGAGTTATGAAGGAGATTTGCCAGACTCCTCGGCCTCTGAGCAAACCAGAAGGGAGCAAGATGAACTGATGCCAAAGCATGAGCTGTTTCCAAATGCAGCAACCTGTGCAGAACCAGAAGGTCACAGACTGCAGCTGGCCCAACTGCAAGTGAGACAGAGGGATCGGTCTTAACAAGCACCAAAGTGCCAGACAGGAAAATAGAGGCTTGAGTGTTAATCTGTTCAAAATGAGGAGCTGGCCTGGGATAAGCTGAGGAAGAGGGCAAGGAACATGTGGGAACTGTTTGTCCCTCTGCCTGATAGACCTTTCTTCAGCATTCTGTTAGACTACTTAGTCTGCTCTATACATCTGGGATAGATTCATCCTACACCTCCTTTGAACAGGGGTAGGGTGTAAGATGATAGGCACTTCCATGGTTTTGTTTCCCAGAATCCTCTCTTCTGGTTTTCCAGCATGGCCCCCATCTGCTCCTTGTCTGAGTTTTTGGCCCCAGTTTGACTTTAGCATTGCATCGACTGTCACTGACATCACTGGATAGCAAACCATGGTCTCCATGTATTTCCCAAGGCACTGCTTCTATTTGTCTCTATTTCTTGTAAAATGCTTTGTAATAAAACTAAAACTTCAGGAAACTAGAAGGGATCTTCCAATTTCAGAGGTCAGAATAGGAGTCTCTCAACTAAATATTTGCCAGAAGTAGAAGCTATTATTCCTAGTCAATTGGATATTTTACAAATTTCCCTCTACTCATTCACCTTTAGAATTAGACTGTGATTGTTTTTTCAAAGATAGCTGAAGTTCAAGAAAATAGATTTTATTCTCTCAAAGACTTTGCTGAATCTTTAGTAAAGAATAATTTAACTCACAGAAAACAGGGTTTTTTAAAAGAAAGAGAAAAACCTTTTAAAGAAAATTGCTTTCTTTCCTCTTTAGAGAGGTTCTATACTGAATTCCAATCTGCCTTCACAGAAGACTAGTACTGATGTTAGGTTTTAAAAATCTGTGTTATATAGCCCACTCTTGGGGAAGCCTTAGTCCTGAAGCATAGTTATTTCATTTGCTTCTCTTTCTAAAGTAGTTCTGTGCCACAGTTTCAGATTGATCAGATCTAGATTGCTTGGATGGATGGACATTCTCTGTTGGTCTGAAAAGCTAAGCTATGTCTTTGTGGTACCATGCTACATCACTAAAGTTAATTAGAGCTTGGCCAATTACCTCATTGGGAACAGAACCATATGTTCAAGGAACACCATGGGTCCTTCCACCTAGTAGCTGGATAAGTAAATACGGTGCAGTCCTTGTGGCCATGAGAACATCAGGAATGTAAATTAATCAAGGGTTCAACTGTTTTAAAGAACAAGCAGTTTGGTTTGAGAAAAGATGTGATTAAATTGCAGCAATAAGTAAAGAATAAAGAAGTAAAGGCAGAGACAATGGATTTATGACTACAGGTATATTAACTACATGATCCATATAATAATGACTCAATATTCCTCCAAGTAACAATTAGACCTTGCACTTTAATAGGAAAATGCAAATCAAAATTCACAGACACAGGCAGTCTAGGAAAGGCAAAGCTGGATCCTACCCAAAGCCTCAGTGAATGGAGTGCACAGAGTTCTCCACTGAAGCTCTCCTGTGGGACTTTTACTGCAAGAGAAACCTCACATTGAGCAGGCCCTTGTTTTTCCATCTTATTTGGGAAGGCGGAAGTCTAGCATCCAACTCCTGCCTACAGCCTTCTCGGTCTTCTGGACACAGTGTGATTCCTTGGTCTTAGCAATGGAAAATATGGAATCAATGAAAGATATAGGATCAAAGGACAAGATTTCACCAATGGAGCCTGGGTATCCAATTTTCCCCACAAAGTCTATCTAGTATAAACAATTATTTGGCTGAGGAAACAGTGTCCTCTCTCTGCACAAGACTTTCTAGGCTGATAGAGAGACAGATGGCAGAGAGCAATATCATTGTGAGCCTGGAGTGAGATGGAGCTCTTTTGTCTACTGTGGAAAGCTGATGACAGCCAATGGGCACCTTTTCACTGAGCAATATATTGATATTCAGTGAAAATATCCAGGGCATTATAATTACATGCAGGGGATTTAGCTGGTTTCCCTGGCTCAACATCCAGGCTTTTGGCTATCTCCTCATTTCCACTTTTAATCCAGCCCCAATTGCAACCAGTGGTTAATGCAAGGCTGCTCTAAATCATAGGCTCACTGCCTGTGTGAGCTGCTGCTGCATGTATATGTCAGTGCTCTTCCCTACAAGAGTGGTGAGGTTGCCCACAGATCCAGGGTAGATAATTAAGGAGTTGTGTGAACAGCTCAGTTTCCAAATAAGCATTATTTGCAGAAAATATATCACATCTACATGCTGAGAAAAGAAACCTCTGCAGCAGTACCATGCAAACAGCTCATATAACAAGCTAGCGTACATATAACCTTCATAGCTGCATACAGTCAAGCTCAGTTCTCCTTTTGTTAAACCAGATATGTGCCAGTGCACCTCTGTTAACATAGCAGAGTCATTTTTGTAATAAAGTAGAGAACTAAAGCCAAACTCCAGATAAAATCCCTCAAGAATGTTTTGAATGACCAGGATATAATCACCTCTCTCTCTCTCTCCAAGCTCTGCTAGAAGTTTAGGTATCATTTTAAAGTGTCTGAACTCAGCAGGTTCTCGTACCTAAAGAATTCTTACCCTCCCATAACCTTTGTGAACTCTTTACAAACACCTACTTGTGGGTTTTTTTACTTAAACAATTTCTGGGTTATTATTTTCTTACTGAGATCCAAGATCTACATTTTAATATGTAAGGTGTGTCCCAAGCAATGCCCTTCACTTGCTTGCTGCAGCTCCCTATGAATATGTATCCTGCTATAAGATTTACCAAATCTTTTGTTGGGCTACCTTGCTGGAGCTTTTCCTTCCTAATCAATTCTGTGTCTTTTGTCTCTGTCTTTTTTTCCCAGTCCTCTTAATTATCCGTTGGTCTGTTTGATACACCTACCACATTCTACCTCATAGCCAGTTTTCTGGAATAGAGAATTTGTTACTTAACAGTACAATTCCTGACACAACAAAGTGCCAATGCTTGACTGATTTATGAAGTATTAGCCTAATGTCAACAATACAGCCTATAAATGAATGGCATCACCTGAAATATAAATAATAACCAGGTAGCATTTTGTTATTGTAATGCAGTACTTCAAAAAACACAACATGAAAACATCCTAAATGGAGTCTGGTATTTTGTTTCCTTTCTGATTAAAAAGAAGTCAGATTGCTCAGTGGTGCTTCTGTTGATAGCTGATTTGCAAGCATCACCACCTTCCTAAACACTCACAGCTTCTGAGGGTGATGGACCTCGTCAGGAAAGCAGAATCTGATATCAAGCTGCATAAATTGCTTTTTGCTTCCCCTCCTCTGAATGTGTACAAGTTACAGAAGGAAAAAAATGAGGAGAAAATGCTGAAAAATGTGGGTTTTCCTGGACACATTCCTTAGCACATTTCCGCTGCGCATGCTTCTTTCACACAAACACTCTTTTAATTGTCCTCATTTCCTTGGTTTATTATTATTTTTCTCCCTACCCATTTTAATTTCTTTTCTTCTTAAAGAGCTGTTTTTAACAGCTGCAACTCCAGCTGTCAAGTGAATAATCCAGGGGAAATTTCTCACCATTGCAAGAATTGTTCTACAAAATACTTTGAACAGTCTTCAAGATTGTTAAAAAAAGGTTTGTATCACAGCTGCATGCATGGAGTGCTTTATTAGTGGATAATACAGCTCTTTATGATGTATGCTTAACCTTCACCTTACTTTGAGCAAGCAGTTTATTGGGGACACACTTATCCCCGCTGACAAAGGTCCTGTCCTTGAAGACCTTCAAAGCCTTCTTTCCAAAGGATCTTTGATACTTGTCTGACTCTCGGAAAGATTTTCAAAACATACCAGCCAGCACTGCGCACAGTGATGCAATGTAAATAAATCTGAGGTCTCTAAATAGGGTATGATGGCTGACCATGGCTGTCTAATCACAGAGAATCAGCTGTCAGAGTTCAGAGGCTAGAAGGCTTCCATCACCCTCTGAGCTTGTTTAGAGTTTGTGTGGTTATGTGGCAGTACAGTGCACAGTAGACATGTATGATAAATGTCTTCCATATTTATCATCATATGGTTTAGTGATATTCAAACCCAGAGGCACTCAGCTGGGTAGGAATGTATCAAAAAAAGAAGTTCTCATGACTTAGCAGAGAAGCATGGTGCACACTATGTAAACTGGGGTAGGTAACAGATACCACGTAGCATGAACATTTTTTGAATGCTTGGGATTTGGTGTGAGAGTTAAATGTGACATCTTTTCCCTTTCCTTTTACCAACTGCCCCAAAGACAGTCTTCAGATCTTTGCACTCACCAAGTTGTAGAGGTTTTATTTTGTTTGAGAATTCTCTTTTGAAACTTTAGTGTCTCCCTTTTAATAGAAAATTTTTTTGTCTTCTACCTAGACATGTTAAATGCTAGTTCTGTATCAAATAGGCCAAAATTCAGGATCTGTAATGACTGCTGCCTTTTCCCTCAAATGACATGCAAATAAAACTTAGTAAAAACACAAATCAAACTGTGCTCAGGTCAGCTCCATCAACTATTAAACATGATAGTGTTCCCAGGACATGAAAGAATTGATTTAGTGATCCAGAAGATCCTTTCTAGTCTTCATTTCCTGAGACAGTCATGTCTCAGATGTTGGCCTGAACTTTACATACATTAAATTGTTTTACTACATCTGTTTCTCCTGTCCCCAGTGCTTAGCACAATAATGCTGAGGTTTAGTTTGCTTTATGTTTGTTATGACTTCCTTCAACAATAGCTTGCTCAGAAGCTCAGGATAGATGTTACAGGAGGTCTGTGCTGTCATGGACAGTGTAGGTTCCTATTTCAACAGTTGTTTGAAAGCTATACTGATATTCTGCAAAGGCTCCTGAAGAAACAGAGACATATAGTCCTTGTTTGCACTTAAATATCTTCTGTACATATCACAAAACTGACCCTCAAGGATGATAGTGATACATCATCTTACTGCAGGTGATAAAGTATGCCTTGGAAGATGGACTTTCAGCTACTTTTCAAAAATCAATGAGTCATAGGTACTGTGAGTAAGACACGCCACAGCATCTAAGGCCAACATTAACAATTCTCAGCTATCACATGGTTGGTGACCAAAAGGAAAAGCTATAAATACCTTCTTCTCTGCCCCTCTTCTCCAACTCCACACTGAGGAAAAAGCTGATCATTATCCTATTGATTCTGGCCAGCGATGGTGTAGAGTAAATCACAAAATCAGATAACCTTGTTTCCCAGCCTTTGTAAACTAATTATGTCTATTAATCACAGAGACCTTAGAACCTGTCCCTCACATTAAAAGAATTTCTGCAGCAGAAACATCCTCCATTTTCTTTACACTTTACTATTGCCTTGCAAAAGATACTTCATTATCTTTTCTCAGCAAGTTAATCAGACCAGCCAATCTCTTGGTAAGATTAATTAAGAAACTCATGAAAAAGTTTTAAAATAATCAAAAATCAAAACAGTCACCCTTTTTTATCAACAGCTCAGGAGAATCCACTAAAAAACAGAAGTGCAGTCTAGGTAATACATAGAGGGAAAAATTATTACAGTCTCAACTCTGTTGATTTCACACTAAATGGAGGATCAAGTCATGAGGATGCTTCATGTTTTTCTCAACTGTTATGTAAGTTGATAAGCCCTGTTTCCTACATGACAAATTCCACTTCAGAAAAGATTTTGTTTCAAAGCAAGTTGAAGCACCTTTATTGTGTGTACAAAGTCTGCTGGAATATCAAAGCGTAAGTTGCTAACCTGGCATATCAGATGTTTTGGTGAGTAAAGCACTCATCTCACAGGTTCACTGAACTGCCTCAAGCAGATTAAACATCAGACAGATAGACAGCAAAGACACAGTCTTCACCTGGTAAAGGCTGCCACATATGGAGCAGATATTGCATTGGAATGAGCACATGAAGCTCTTAATGGCTCTCTAAAGCAATGCTCAGTGATGTCAGACACCAGGCAGATGTGAAAGGCACATAGCCATGACATGTGGACCCAGCTGTGGAATGAGGTTTACGAGGAGACAGAAAAATAAAAGGTACAGAACAAAGAGAAGAACGTGAGCAACGTGAAGCCATCTAAAAAAAACCCCAAAATTAGTTGGGGATTTTCCATTCATTCAAATGTTTTTTTCCAACTAAAATGTTCTCTTTTGCTAAACTTCAGTTTCTATTGGATAACTTTTATCAAAAAAAAAAAAAAAAGAAGGCAGCAAAGTGAAGCGAAGCAAAGAGAAGAGGAAGAGTGAGGCAGGTCAGCAAGGCAAGGCAAGGAAAGGGAAGGATGGTTGGGGAAGGATTTCTCTGTACATATGTCCCAAACAGTATCTGAAATGTGGGAATATGTACTTTCCACCTCTTAGCTTTCTCAGGCTCCATCCTTTCTCCTGATCAAAAGTGCTGTCCAAAAGGCAAAAAGCCAGCCTGATCATCTGCTCCAGTCAGGCTGCTGAGGTACAATTTGACCCTGCCAGGTATAAGGGGATGAAATAGGTGACTGGAGAAAAATTTCCAGAATTTCTTCCTATGGTTTCTAGATTTCAGGATCCTTAGTTTCATTTTAAAATTCTCTTTATATAATCTGAAATGGCAGGCACCATATTAATATAGCACAAACATTTCTGTCTTTCTCAATTTGGCCCTACATGTAGATAAGATTATAGCACACTATCAGAAGTATCAGAGATTGCTTGTGTTTAGATCATGCTCGTGTTTATCATGTGCTTCATTCAGTCTGGGATATTTATCATCAGTGCGCCTAAGAAGAACAAAGAAGCCTTATTACTTGGCTTCCTTATACTAAAAGCCTTTTTCCCTTTTAAATATCAGTGAAGTATATCTCAGTTCTTGTGTTCTGCATCCAGAAATATTTCAATTCAAGTGAAACATGATAATATTTTTCCAGAAGTCATTGAAGCTATTACCAAAGTAAAACAGGGCATCATGTGATATAAATCCAGTTACTTTACAACCATGAAGCCAGTGAAGGTTATGGTGGTTTTTCTAACACACTCAGAAGAATAATTAAAAAAACCCAAGCCAGAGCTTTTAGAACAGCAATGCAACTTTTTGCCTAGCAGTATCATTTGCAGGAATATAAACATAAGCTTGGAAAGAAGTTAGTACACCATATGTCATACAAAGGCTTACAATTAAAATTTGAATTGTGTATTTCACATACATTCTTATTTTAATGGAAATTGCAGTAGATTGATAAAAGAAACAAACTATAGTACCATCTTTCTATCTAGTGATTAATTGCAAGTTCAAATAAACAAGAAAAGTTGATAATCTTTAGAATTTGTTAGGCCATTCATGCCCTTGCATGTTAAAGATTTTCATTAACTATAAGCCTCATTAAACTGTTACCATTTATTTAAATCAAGTACATATTGTATTTGTGCAAAACCAGTATCAGTGAACTCTGCAGTCTGTGCTTGCACTGTGCTTAGTACATGGAGGACTTGATCCACAATGCTCCCAGGCCTCATAGGATTATAAAGAAATAATATTAATACTTCACATCAGATCCTATACAACAACACCTTTGAAAGACAATTACTCTTAGGCCATCTAGAGGGTCTTGTAGCCTTCTGTAAACACAAGCCTCAATTTAAAAAAATAAAAGAAAAGAAAAGAAAATAAGGAAAAATTATATTTATTTCTCTCCTGGTTTAGAGCAAAACTGGGATCTTTCAAATATTTTCATAACAAGGAAAAAGAGAAAAGTAGCCACATGAAAAGTTGGAAAACATTAAATATAACCCACTTTGCCTATACTGGTGACAAAACTAAGGAGCGGGTGACAAAAGATGCAAATATGTTAAAAAGAGCTTGGTGTCAGAGAAGGAATGAGAAGCTGCCTGTGGCAGCTTGCAGAGTCTGTGATCAAGAAGTTGTAATTAATTCCCAAGAGAAGGGAGCTACCTTGGAGAAATCATATCAAGCTAGAGCCTTGAGGCAAACACCAGGTGGACCTGTAGGTCTCTTTGGTATTTCACTGCAGGGCTGTAGCATATCAATAATCTTAATATCTTTAAAGTAGCTTTAAAATCTGTTTTTTCTAAAGGAGATTAACTCTTCAGGATATATTCTTTTCAAAGTCATACGCTCCCCAAAGCCTCTCCCAAGGCCGTTGAAGGAAAACTGCAGAAAAGTACAAAGCTTACTGGGCTTGCCTCTTTGCTTATATTAGCAGCCAAAACATAGTACACCATTAATGACTGTACTCCAATTACAGGATTGCAAAATATCTATGTCTCCACTCAGATCTAAGCATAAAGTTCTGTTTTTAAGGGAGCTTATTATAATAAAATAACACATTGGGCTGGAGCTTTCTTGCACCCAGGCATCTTGTACTGTGTGTGCAAACTTACCATGCTTCTGCATAAGACAAAAGGTTCAGTGAAGAACTAGTCATCAATGCAAGAGAAAAATCTACAGGAAAATACATTGCTTCTTATTCAAACAAACATAGTTTTTCAAAAAGTCTGGAATTCTGAAATGAACTAATGCCTGTACTTGCTATTTTTGAACAGTTGGCTTATAGGGTTTGGGTTTGCTGGATGATGAGGGAGTTGATTTACCATGGAGCAGCAGGAATAACACCCTTCAACAGTTTGTTCTCCTAGATACAAGAAAAGATCAGATTTACAAGATTCAGCAGCAGGAAAAATATGGTTAGCCTTTTCTAACCCTTCATTTCACAGCTCCATTAATACTGTGTCCTGGGTGTCATCTCATGAACATGTCTGGTGGTCTTGATAGTTGCTGAAATATTTTAAGTATGCTGAGGAAAGGCATTGAGGGACAGGTGGGCAGAGCAGAGCCATGTGTGCAAAGAACAATTTAGACATAATCTCTTCTGCAAATAGGCAGTCCTCCCTTGTTACACTGAAAATGTATGCTTGGAAGAACTTGACTGCACTTGGAGCTACTGTGCAGACCAGGCATCTAGTTATTTCCCCTTCTGTATCCTGCACCCACACATAATGTGCAAGAAACCTGTATAATTCCCAGCTCACAGTGTGGGAGAGAAAAAGGGACCAAGCTCAGGGGAAAAAAAAAAAACAAAAACAAAAAAACCCCCCCAAAACACCACAAAGACAGTTAAGAAGCAGGAGTAACAGCCTGGACCTGGCAGTAACAAAAAAGGCAAGGCAGTGAACAATCAAAAGGCATGGGACACAAAATAAGGAGCCGGGCAGAAGAGGACACACCAGCTAGAAGGCTAGAGTAAGGCAAGGAATAGTATCTGGAATTTGCTAAAGATGCCCATTACCTAAACCTGTACTGGAAAAATTTCTTGCTGAGCATTAAAAACCTAGTGCCAGTGTAACAAATGCCTGGCAACTAATTGATCTACAGAAGTCTATGAAGAAGTGTTGGTAGCAAAGCAATTGTCAGCTATCTTGGCTACAAAGACTGTGGGACTTATATTTACCCAGCTTCCTGAATCTGAAATCTCATAAATTCACATAGTTACTATAGGAAAAGAAAGTATCAATTGTACCTAAAAAAAGTGATGTTGGCTATTTCAGAGGAGTATTCTTCCCTCCAGCATAGTAGCATCTCCAGATACTGTGGTCCTAGAAATTATTATTCAAATAGGTTTTAGTGGCTCAAATAACTTTTGGTCAACTAAATGTTGATAGCACTTTTGAGAAGAACAAGGACATTAATTCAGCCTCTTAGTAAATGCCCAGCCAGACTAGTTATAATGTCCTCTTGTCCCAAATTGCTCATACGGTTTAAATTGCTATTTTTCATTCTGTCATAAACTGTTTTGCACAGTTATGCTGTTATAAATTGCTGTAGAGGTAGCTAAGTTTCAGTAATGTAAAAGAAGCATGCAAACTTTGTACAGCTGTTAACCATAATGCACACGTGCTTTCAGTACAGCTGATCTACGTCGTCCTGTCAGAACCAGCTACGGCGTCCTAGGCACACACCTGTAATAAGTGTACCAGGTCCCATCTCAGCTCTTACTGCAAGCGAGCTGTATTAATTTGCCTTCGAAACATGCAAAAATACCAATTTTTGATCAAGAATCAGGATTACTAAAGGTTAAATTAGAGAGGTTAGGACGATGTGATTTTTTTTCAGCTGCTGATTCTTCCTATGTTATAAAACCACAACACAAGGTGTAAAGGAAAGTTACCTGAAATTACCTTGCATTCACTGTACACAGAAGCTTGTTATTCTTACTGCTGAAGTGCACCCTCTTATCTTGCTGTAATGCAAGGTGATTTACGGAGTCTTGCCCCTCAGTGAAAGGCCATTCCCCTGCTGATGACAGCACGCTTCTGCCCCACAGTAATTCTGAGATAATTTCAACTTGTTTACTCCTGGGTGAGAACATGAGATTTCATCTCTATTAAGGGTTGGGGGGGAGGGGAAATGATTATTTCAGATGATGCAAAATTTGGTGTAGGTCAGCTAACAGTCTTGAATTTAATTCTGTCACATAAAAAATAACAGAAGATGCAGGTTTGTTCATTTATAGCTGACATAGCCTCCTAGAGAAAACACAGAGCCTTGCAGAGAGAGGGAACCTTAAAGATGAAGATAATATCTGATAATTTAATTTAGGCTAGCATCATATCACTTTGATTACAGGCTTAGACAGATTGGTATGTCAGCAGACAGTGAATCCCAGACAACCTAACCTCAGGGGAAACCTCTGGACTCATACCAGTTCTGGATACTCCATACTCTCTACGGCAGATCCCAGAAGGACTTCTAAAACATCCACAGCACAAGTGAAAAATGCAGCTATAGCAAACTACAGTGATGCAAGAACTCAAATTCAGGAATTCATTTGTTGAATTCAGCTTCTTTTTCATTGTGTAAATTCTCATATTTGATCATTCGTTAGAAACCATGGTGAATAATTTCCCGTATAAGCTACTTTTCATGTATGAGAATGTTGGTGAAGTTCAGTGTTTGCATTCTGATGAATTTCAGTAGTCTTTGCTTTCACTCCCAGAATATGAACAACATGCCTTCTTCCCTCTTGTACTAGAAGGCAGGCAGGTGACAGCTGCTATTAGCATCAGATACACAACCAACCAGTGTTTTCACCAGAAGGATAACTCCTCTTCTAAAATACTCATGTTTTTTCTTTTTATGTCATTTATTTATTTTGTTATCACTATCAGGTGAAATCGTTTATCAGAAACTCCTCAGAACCCTTGTTTTTTTAATTCTTTCCTGGAAAATGACAATTATTTTTTTAAGTTACACTCATTATATCAAAATAGAGTTTGTTTGTTTGGTCCCTACTCCATGCCCAGCCATGGCTAGCGGTTTAGTATGTCCCAAAATGTCCACAGACAGACAGGTACTTGCAGGTCAGGTGGGCTGACAGGCCCAAAACACATTTGAGACTGATCATTAGCTGCAATTACACCACAGTCATTAGTGTCCAGATCAGATTCAGCTCCAGCACAGGAAGGTGAAACTGTATTGGCCTACGTATGAGTAATGGAAGATGTTTCCACACCTTTCAGGTGATATCTCAAGGAGCTTCAGTATAATTCACACAGGCATGCATCTCCTTATGTTCTCACTTGTCAGGTTTCAGATGGTATTTTTGACAATGTGGTGCCAGCAGTTTGACTACTGAGCACATGCTGAATTCTGCACACCATGTCTCCAGCTGGAATCAAGGGTCGTTGACAGGTGACACCACAGATGAAATCTGGTTCTCTATACCTAGTCTTGCAGTTGATGAGAGCTTTCATGTCAACACTAATCTCACTTCACTAAATGTGTTTATTTTGTAATGCCAGTTTGTCGTGGTTTAACCCCAGCCAGCAACTAAGCACCACGCAGCTGCTCACTCACTTCCCACCCACCCAGTGGGATGGGGGAGAAAATCGGGAAAAGAAGTAAAACTCCTGGGTTGAGATATGAGCAGCTTAATAGAACAGAAAAGAAGAAACTAATAATGATAATGGTAACACTAATAAAATGACAGCAGTAATAATAAAAGAATTGGAATGTACAAATGATGCGCAGTGCAATGGCTCACCACCCACCGATCGATGCCCAGTTAATCCCCAAGTAGCGATCCCTCGTCCCCACTCCCCCCAGTTTATATACTAGGTGTGATGTCACATGGTATGGAATACCCCGTTGGCCACTTTGGGTCAGCTGTCCTGGCTGTGTCCCATCCCAACTTCTTGTGTCCCTCCAGCTTTCTCGCTGGCTGGGCATGAGAAGCTGAAAAATCCTTGACTTTAGTCTAAACACTACTTAGCAACAACTGAAAACTTCAGTGTTATCAACATTCTTCTCATATTGAACTCAAAACATAGCACTGTACCAACTACTAGGAAGACAATTAACTCTATCCCAGCTGAACATAGTCTCTTTTTACAAATTTCCTTAACTATTTATTGTGGTCCCTTTATAGCTGTAGTGCATACTGTGATGAAGGATGGAATATCACTGCTGCATGGAAAAGGGATCATTACCACTTTAATCTAAAATGAGCAGCCCAGGGTCATTTGGGTATTTCAGTTTTAGAGATTAAAACTGTCTCATGCTGTGAAATGTAATGTAAAAATAGCTGTCTCTATCTTCCGGAGCTCATTTCCAGGGGATCTCATGACAATCGCCTAATACAGGCAAGGGCCATCTTTCCAACTCATAATCATAGTGAGACGATACTCATTCATGCTGTTTGCACACTGCCAGTTACTGAAAAGTGAGTATATTATATGCCTGTCAAATATTTAATCAAATATGTAAATAAATATAGATGTATTAAATGTATAGTTGATGTATATAAATATCTGTGAAAAGCAGCTGAGAATCTTTCTTTGGCCTATAATACATGACTGCTGAGGAAGTAAGAAAGAGAGAGAGATGGGGAAATTGGGGTTAAAAAGAAGAGAGAGAACTATGAGCTATAAAAGAATGCTTCTATCTTTTAGCACTCTGAGATCATTAGAATAACTGCAAAGCAGGAGCATCTCAACTTACCATCAGCACCACCAAAATTTAACTAAATGCAGTCTGAGCCTGAAATCGGTTAATTTGTTTCAACAGGCTTTTGATATTTCCAGCCTTCATCTACAAGGAATAGCTAGTGGCTGGTCCTAGTTGCAGTTTAAAAGGAGAGAGCATTCAGCAGACTTTTCTTCCAGTTCTTCTCACCATTGTGTGTGAAGGACAGTTACAGTCCCAGCCTTTAAACACTCTGGGCTATGGGAAGATTCTCCCCTGAAGTAAGTTGGTATTGTGCCAGTGACTTTAATGAAGCTATTCTGATTTCTACCAGATGACAATTTGGCTCAGAAAAATCAAACTCAGTGAAAGTCCCAGCACTTTCTTAAAGGAGGTGAGAAATCATGACTGGCAGGTTCAAGCTGGCATAGTGAGGACAGCATGCTGTACTCCTTTGATGGATGATTTCAGTATCACTCTGACTGACACATAGCCAAATTATTTGGTAGGCAGAGGCAGTTCTGCCTAAATAGTCAAATGATCACTCTGACTTACACCCAGTTGCTTCAGGGGGTGTCTATCTAAATACCACTCAAACTGCTTTTCTTTCCATCCTCATGCTCCTTGAGAAGCCATCATTGAACCCCAAAGGAAAGTGTTCTTACCAGGCACTTCTACATGCTCTTTGTAAGTACAAATTTCTCATACTCTTATTTATTGAGGAGAAGAAAGGTCATTTCCTCTGTCCTTTGCAGTGAATTAGCTGTAGGAAGGCAGTCAAAAAAGCCATTTGCTAAAGAACCCTTTGCCTTTCTCCATGCTTGAAGGACTCGTTTTTTCTTTTTTCTAAAAGTGATGAAACTCATTGCTACCTGTGGTGAATATAGCAGGGACTCTACTCATTCCAAGTGCATACGGCCTAAACATATAATCTTATGCATATTAGTTTCACATGTCTTAACTCTGTCGCATTAAAAGCATGTGCTATTACAAGAATAAACTTTGTACCAATTGGTTGCATAATTCAGTGATTAGATCAAACTGAGGTTCAAAGGCAGTTTTATTGGAAAATCAAAATCAGCAAATGAGGGAGTTTTGCCTTTCCACAAATTCCTTTAAAAACAGTCATAAACTGCTAATAAATGCAGTAAAACATGAGAACAAAAATGTTGCCTGAAAAGAAGGTTGAGGGTTGGAAACAGTTGTTGGGTGCACTTTGAAAGCTTCCCGAGATATACACCCCCCTTCGAAAAATCAAAGCACATACACACTACAGGCTGGATCACACAGCCACCATCAGAGAGCCTAGCTCCAGTACCCAGTTACGTCAAGAGAGCACAGAAGTGGCAGTGCTATCTAACTCTGGCACAGTAAAGCAATTCTTCTGTTGATGGCACTCAGTCTCCCTCTGCAAATATGTACATGTGCCAGCTTACTCAGATCTGGCTCGGGTACTGCAAATAGGGAAGTGTATTGGTCTATAGACACTTACCAATGAGACTCACGCCTGTAGTCATTTACAGTCAGGGTCTGATGTTTCATGTTCCTGAAGTTCATAATTCCAATTGAAATGAAAGCAAGTTATTTTTCAAATATTTTAAAATATCTATGATTCTTCTGCTATTGAAAAATCCTATTTGTATTTCAATGTATAATATTTCAAATATTGTGATAGTGTAGCCTAAGAAACAATATAAATATTAAAAAAACAGACTCAGAAAAGGACAGAGAATTTATCAAGTCTTGAGGAAAGTGCTTACAATTCTTAGAGTTTAAAATGGGGAAATTGAGCATTAGGTCTCATACTATTTGCTGTTGAAGTCATCCACATATCAGACAGGTCTGGGGAACACCATGGCCAACTGAGGATCAGCAACTCTTTGAAATTAACTCCTCCCAAAGCTTGATGACTGCCAGGCAGCTCTTCATTCACAGAAGAAATACAAATTGCCAATCACTAGAGAATGTGATGAACAATAAGTTAGGTAAAGAAGCCAGATAGGATGAAACTATTGAAGCATGCACCATCTAAAAAGAAAGCAGTCTTGAGGGGTCAGCAAGTATCTGCTGTCCATAACTGCAGAAGACACTTCCACCCTTCCTGTAACAAAATGTAGAATTACAGTAAAAGTTCCGAAGCTACAACCATGCCATGAGGAGAAAATACAAAGATTGCCTCTATTCCTGCATGACAACAGTCCTAAGTCAAATTCCCAGACGGCTTTAGGAAACCAACAACACTATAGAGAAAAGCAAAAAAAACGTGAATTCTGCCAACCAGCCTGGCCTTTGAGAAAGTGCTGTGTTAACCCTGAACATGCAAATGAAACACACCAGCCAGACAATCAGCAGATAATAATACTGAAATGAGTATCAGTGTTTCTCATTTTAGCTTATCGCTAACTGTGGTTGGTTTCTAGTGCCTTAAAACAAATCCAGAGCTGAGTTACATATCCTGGGTAGCAAAGGAGTTCCTTCCTTGCCTCTGGCAGGCAATATAAGCCCACATTACCATTTCAGTCTTTTTGCATTCCTTATTTATTCACACCAAAGCCATCACCAGCTGTGGTTCATTTTCCTACTGTAAAGTGGACTTCAGCTGTAATAATTTCAACTGCAGACTGCAGAAAAAGTAATTGAAGACTGCACTTTATGCTCTTTCCTTCAATATTTTTAACTGTAGTGATTTGTCCCAATTTAATTTGTGTTTACTGCAAATTGAACTCCACTCAGGTTAATTTTTATTCTCTGTGGTTTTTTATTACTATGTTTGGTCTAGACACAATATGGATCTTTGGCAATAAACCCTCTAAGCTCTGCTTCTTTATGTGGTTGGGAAGTTTACATCATTTACAAAGTCTTAATAGCACATCCATCATAATAAAGTCAAAGAAAATGTACAACCCTCATGCCACTCTAGCATCAACATCATGAAAAGATTAACATTAAAGATCATATAAAGAAAGTACTTTTTCCTCACCAAAAAATGATCATTTGTTACTGAGGTTTGCTGTATATTAATGCTAATTATCCATATTGAGATGAAAGCATACCTGTTGTCAGGAAAAGTGAATTTTGGAACTTCATCTGGAAAGAAATTACTAGAAATTGAAGAGTATTATCTGTCTTGCTCTTTTGTTCCCAGCCTACTGTGTGGTTGCAACAAGGTGGGTTTTTTTATGAGGTTGCAAAGAAGAGCTTCTCCTGTCTTGGGCTGCTGTACATTGCATAAGGGTTCCCCTGGGATTGCTCCTCCCTCGGGACCTAATGACCAGGTGGGTGTGACAGGTGGAGTGGCAAGAGGAGACATACAACCAGCAGGCTCAGTGGGACTAGGAGCCTCCTAAGACCAGGAGGCACATAAAGTAACCTGGAAAAGAAGAGTGTCCCTCAGCACCCAGCATCTATCAGAACTGGGAAGTTACTGAAAGCATGTGCAGCAAGGTCAAGACCAAAATAAAATGGTCCAAATGGCAATGACAGAGACAAGAGAGGAAAGATTGAGTCTCAGATCCTTTATTTACGTCTGTCTCAACAGACCTGAGATTTTTCTTCTTCTTCTTCCAAGAATCACTGTGTTTTAGTTCATTGGTTTGTGTTCTTTCAAAATGTAGGTTTAGAGATTGAAACTCTGTCTATTGTTTTTGGTGTTCTCATATTAAGGAAAACATTCACTTCAGAGCTCTTGCTGACTTGAGGTCCTGTCACACAACTCAAAATTTATTTTGACATGGAAGCTGGACAAGATGAAGCAAAAGTTTCAAAAAAGTGACCTCAATAAAGCACTGATCCGTGCACAGACTCCAAAATAAACTGTTTTACATGTCTAAGGTGTTCTTGCTCTAAAAAGATCTCCAAGTACTTTGCAAATTTTACCTGTGGTAGTCACGTCACCCACTAAATAAAAATGCCACATGCATGATGCTCAGAGAAGGAACACAGAGCTTAATAACACTGAATATAGACACAGTCAGGTGAAACTAGGTGTTACTTATCTCCATCAGTCCAGAAAGCAATAGATGGAAATGAATGGAACATCTTTGCCACTTTCCTGCTCCCATCACTGTTTCTCCATGCAACCTTGGCTTATATCAGCAACAGGCTCCTACAGAGAGACAGTCCAAAGTTGTGAATTGCAGTTTTCTTTCAGGCTTCATATTTCTCTTGCACAAAAGACTCTATTATTTTAAATATCAATATTTGCATTTTAAAAGGCTTGTTTATTTGCCTGACTGAGAAAGTGGAGAAGAAAGAAGACAGGGAGAAATGAGGTGTAAACATGGGGACTATAGTGTGCTGGGAAAGCTCGAGTAATAATATATTTTCACATGTATCTAGTTAAAAGCCCTGGAAGGATGACATAAGGGAGATACTGATTCTAATAAGAAAATCTACTTACAAATAGTGAAGTACACAATACACAAATAAGCTTCCAGGAAATGCTAAGAAACAGTCTTTGAGCTGCTCTTCTCTGATAAACTTGATGAATGTCATACTCGCTATCATGATCATCCCAGGCAGGTTTAACTTATTGATGCTCAGAAAGAATCGGTCATGAAAAGTGAAGGCAAAAGCAGCAGGGAAAAGTTACCATATTAATGTCAAGAAAGCTGAAGTGCCATAGGAAAGATTTTAATAGTAGGATTTTTCTATGAGCAGAAAAGTCAAAATAATAAACAATTTGAAATGTCAAAATAAATATTTTTGTATATGTAACTAATTAGCCTTTGAAAAGCAGTCCAGACAACTAACCATAAAAAATCCCAAACTCATCAAATACATTGTAGTTCTTATCAATACTGTATCAAAATCAAAACTGGAAGATAAGCTGTATATAGACTGAAACTGAACTAAATAAATCAACTGTGAGGTAGGAACCACTTGGGGGCATGAACATGAAATTCTGCAAAAAATCGTACAATTGTATCTTGCTTCTAAGAGCATTGTTTAGATATAGCTAAGTCTTGCAAAGGACAGGAAAGTTCACATTATTATTGGTATTACATTCAGATTCTTTGCTACTAATTATTTCTGCAGAAGTGAAGAACAGTGACTTGCTTTGTTTATAATGGCTATTCCTCAGTCAGTCACAAAGTTGCTTAACAAGAAAGGAAGCTGAAGCATTTTGCCTTTTAGGAGGGACAGCTGAACTTTTTTGAATAGCACTGATCCATAAATTATCAAGGGCTTCCTTCTTCACATATTTTTGCTCAGTTAATTCAATACTATAACTACTAAATCACAAAAACTAGCCTTCTGAGATGTCCGGGATAGAGATCATCAATTAATTAGAATAAAATATATGGAGCTCATGAAAAAGAAAATAGATATTATGACTTAAATGGGAAGAATAATTTAGTGGCTCATACAGACACTGTACTGCCAGTATTCCTAGGTTCTACTCCCAGCCTTGTTAAAGACTAACAGATCTCACATCACCTCATTTTCACTATCCAAAAGCATACCTCTCCTCTAAGCTAGCTGCCAAACCTCTCAGTACTCAATAGAAAGAAGGTGGTACCTGTAGCCACTGATTCATCCCTTCCTAAAATAGAATGAACTGCCCTCTGAAGATGACTACTGACTACAAAGGACGTTTAGGTTATTATTGTTAGGAGGTATGAAGCGCATACCCAGGGCATAAGTTATTCAGCTGCTCTGTGCTTTAATTTTCTGTCATTGGAAGGGATTAATAGCACTCCGTGTTTTACAATAATCTCTTGTCCAGGCAAAAGACCAAACGAACAAGAAGAAACAAACAAGCAAAAAGAATTGAAAACCTGCAAGGAGATTAAAACTACTTGTTTTATCATTTTGACACTGAATGCAGTTTCAACTTAATTTACAGGTGAATTCTTGTACAGAAAATACTATACATATAATAAAATACATTTTTCCAGAACTTGTAGTACCTAGTTGGAGGTTGGGAGGGAAAAGACTGCTATCGCTCTTCCTCTTTTGCTATCTAAAGGAGGAGCTACTGTCATTTCCTTCAACTATAACTAAATTGCAGGTAAGCAGTACTGGGCCATGTGTCAGGAATTAATTACTAGTTTTGGCACTTGAACTAAACTCATCTAAAGTGCTAAATTAGACTTAAAGCTTAAAAGGGTGTAAAAGTCAAAGCAGAGCCAGAGGAAAGTTTGTACGTATTTCTAGGATTAGAAGATACTCCTACAGAGTTTGGAGAAAGAAAGTGTAAAAATTTATTTTATTGTCTTCACAGAATTATTTTCCTTAAGGATCAGGTCAGTAAAAGGACCCTAACTGCTCTCTCAGTCCTGAAGTTGGTAGAGACAAGATGATATTCAGACCTGCAGTCTCAAGTTCATCCTAAGTAAAAAAAAATAAAAATTCTTCTCGTGGTTTATCAATAGTAGCATAAACCTGTCAATACTCTGTTTCGGTCCAGACTGATTTGGTCAGACATGAGACATAAAGGCCAGAGGTGAAGCTGCAATTCATACCTGACAACTGAAAATTCATCTCACCTGCCCAGGTTTTGGTTGTGATTATCTGGTTCTAATATGTAAGAACTGTCTGTGTGGTGTTTAACAATCACATCATTTTCAAAGAGGCAGAGATCTCAAGATCAACACCTTGCTCTGCTTCTTTCCCAAGCAAACATATGAATGGTTTCTTACTGCACACAAGGCCAACCTGACAATGAAAAAGAAAACTAGTAAAAACACTGTATGCCAAGTAATTACATTTCAGCAAACTTTTTTTACTTAAAGTGTATGGGCACATATGCACAGCCAATGTACGGGTGTGTATTTGCAGCCTTGCGTGCTCAGATCCCTTTGCAATACACAAACAGTATCAGAGATGACAACAGTAAGCTGAAGTGATTTGGCAAAAACAGAAAGGGAAAAAGGGGAGAATGTGAGACACCTGGGTAAAATAAAGGAGTTCTGGGCTTATATCACTGAATTACAATGCTTCTTGTGCTATTTAACTTTTTTCAGAGCTAAAAGGCCACCCTAGATGTATAGCATATGAGGGTGTTTATAGCACAGACTATAAACTGCTCTCTGAAACATTTGGCACAAATGTATTTCCAAAGATGAAAAACGGCTTACAACCGAAAAGAAAGTTAGGGATTTGATGTCATTGTTTTTACATACCTCAGAGTATCATGGCTTTATCTAAGCATGGATTTGTTGAATAACATGTGAGAAAAAGCACATGAAATTTTAAATCTAAAAATTGATTTCTACTAGTTTATTCTTCTCTCTTCTTCATTTCTATTTCTGTTTTCTAGAAAGAAAAATAGAAACTTCGTACTATTCTGTCTTCTACTTTTAGTTCCTGTAACCAGTCTATAGAGGCTCAAAGAATGAACAGAGGAATTTCACATGCTTGTTCTGGGAACAATTAAGAATTAAATATTGGAATAACTCTGTCAAATTTAAGCATAGAACTGTTCAGCTGAAGAGTTTTTCAAAGACTGTTAAATGATGGCTCTGTCAGGGCCATCGTTTGGCAAAGCCAGAGTGAGATGTATTCAGGGTGGGGGCAGAGCTGTGCAGCCTGAAATCAAAAATGTGAGTACATTTGTGCTGGTCTTACATTTGTGAAGAACTGTGCTTTTAGCACCATATTGTTTTCATGCAGGTTCTGTACTCGGGAGGATTTTTTGTAATCATATAAATGCAAATAACATGTACCAAAATTGGAGTAGTAATGAAAAACTTCTTAGAACTTTTCATTCCAGATTTCCTGAAAGTACTCAGTTTGAAAGCTGATCTAGATTATCAGATTGCTCTCCACAGGCAGTAGCCTCAGGGATAAAATGCAGCAAGTACTTAACAGGCCCAGGAGCATACTGGAGTCTGGAACAGAAGATAAAACACACAGTCTAGAGGACCAGACTAGGTAGCTGCTGCTCTGGGACTTTATTCAGAGCATAGGATTTAACCTCCAGCTGCTGCAGAAATCCCATGGGCTGCCATCATAGGTCTTCAGTGTCTTTCTTGTTGTTGTTAAAAACAGCTCAGGATCAGCCCACTAAGAAGAGCAGATTCTTTCCTGTCTACACATCAGCCATGTGCTTTATATTTCTCTTTGCAGTACTGTGGCTAGGCTGTTTTTCCCATTAACATATTCATTAAGAAAAAAAAAAAAGATAGATAAAATAAGAGAGCAAAGGCTTTGTGAGTTCTTTGTATGAAGTTTCAACAACCACTGCTTTGTCATATTCTAGTGGATGCCAGATTATCCCACAGTACCAATCCGGTAATTCCCTTCACTATTGTAGCACATCAAAGCACACCCTTGTTAATCAGGCTAACCAAATTAATGCAGCTGTGTTATGACTTGCCGTGTCTGGAATTTTTTGTCATATACTATTGTGTTTATTGTGATTGAGTCTGCAGAATGCTTTTATTGTCTAAATATGCAGTGTATTCATGAAATATGAAGAAAGAGTCTACATGAATATTAAAGTTTATGACATTAAGGAAGAGAGGAGAATTAACATAGCAAAATCACTGTAGTAAAAATTTTTATAGACCATTTTAAATTTGCATGTTCTTTCATATTTAGAGTTGTCCACAAATGTACATGAAATACCAAGCTCATAGATATTAATATTGTTTATAACAGTCCTTAAGCAGATTATCATTTCTCAAGGGTGCTGTGTTGGTGTAAAGAAATCCTTCAGCACTGTTGACATAGTTTGTAAGTAAAGCTATATCTAACAATTTTAAAGCATCAGAAGGCTGATCTTGGGACAGACAGATATCGATCCTGTAAGGAGCTTGGGCGGTTTCTGTTCCCTTACATATGATTATCAAAAGGATGCTCTCTGCAAATTTACCATCTCAACATATTTATTGATCTTGAGGGTTGTGGATCTGATAGAGAGTCAGATTTGATAACCTGTACACCAGATTTGATCCAATTAATGCTGCCCCTAATGGTGCCTGTCTGCCACTATTTACAGAATGTGGTAAGTCTGTGAATGCACCATAGCCAATCCTAAATACAGATGCCAATATTAGCTGGTGCAGGTCAGAGCTCACTCCATATTATGTGACAAGGTTACATATCATAAAGAACTGCAAGCCAGTTTGGAATGATAATGTAATGCAGTCCTGATTTCTCCAAAGCCTTATCTTTCTTCTCTCTCAGCATGATGGCTTTCAGCTTCAGGACCAGAAGTGCATTGGAGAAGCTGGATTATACTACTTGATAAATGTATGTTGCTGTCACTGGGTTCTGAATACAGAAGTTATTAAATGAAAATGCTATCAAGGAATTTAGTCTCCCAAGCACAAGCACAAAGATGTACAAAACTCATTCACGTGAACATCAGATTAATCAAAAGATTTTCCAGCACACTGTCTATTTCAACCTGCATTGAATCTCTCTAGGCTTTCTCAACTGATGTTTGTCGAAACTACATATGGTGATACTTTCTCAGCAACCCTGTTTCATCCTGTCTCCTGCCTGCAGGCACACAAAATTTTCTAAGCAGTAGCTGGTGGAAAGCTGTCTGTCCCTGTCCAGGTGCTACATTTGATTTTCAGCAGGAAGTGCTTTAGCTGAGAAAGGAGATTATGTATTTCTTATGAAGCTCCTAAGAGAAGAGTAGGTTTACACTGCCCAGTTTACTGACCACTCGGTTTGATTTAGTGCAATCCATGCCAATAATAAAATAGTCATTTTTCCAAAACCTGATGTGATATCTCTTTAGCTGCCTGTCAACATCAGGAAGAATGTCAAGGCAGTAGGACCTTTCACCCTGAGTAACATTACAGAAGAGGTGTTAACCTCCTGGAAATGCAAATTTGCATTCCAGAATACATTATACAATAGGGCAGAGGGAAAGCATAGTGTCTAATCCCTGGTAAAATGAAAATCCCATGAGAAAAGATCTACAGGAAAAATCCTTTTGTTTTCTAAATGCAGTATGAAATTCTCAATTCATTAATATTTGACCAGACTTACTTTGTCTCCATTTCTATTGACTGTAGTCTATATGATTTCATAATAACTCCATCATGATTTCTCTGCTATGGATTAATATTTTATTCAATTTATTAAATACAGTATTCATCTCTGCTCACGTGAAATCTTATGCATAGTCTCTGCTTTTGTCTGTCGGCTAGCATAGGAACACTGATGCAAATCAGTGGTGTTGTAATCAACCTTTTGTTTTTCCATATGTCTGTAAAAGATGAGACTTTAGCTTAAAACAAAATGTTAGATGACTGGAATCAGAGGAAGGGAGGAGAAAAGAGGAATTTAAAATCCGAAATTAGATCTAGATTAAATACAAAAAAGGCATTTTCATTTCTTTATTACATCCAATTAATAGTCTTGATACTGATCATGCCTGAACTTGGCAGTATGCAAAAAACACAGCCAGACCAGAAATTTATCTGGCACTAGTACAGCACTTAGAAGTAATTGAATAATCAGTGTCATGTAATACACCATATTATTACTATTAGTTAAAGGTGGATTCCCAGTTAAGTTTTTAATGTATTTAAACCTAGTATTAGAAAGCACTGCTGCATTTTAAAAGCATTTCAGGTGTAGTGATTTATGTACTATCTTTTGTTTTCTTTGGCCTAATTTTATACCCCAGAAATATCCTATCCGTTTTGACAGGCTGAAAGGTGCAATTCCCTACAAAGTTTTATTCTGACATAACTAGTCAAAATGCATTTCAGTTTGTAGAAACAATCTGCCAGTGCTAATTGTGGAGGTAAATTGCTCAAGTTATGGAACCCAGGAAAGGCCAATACATGGCTTAATGCATTCACACAGGACACTTTAGAGACTCGGTGTTTGGAAGATTAGCAGAGCAGATGTCAAATGAATATTTTTAAATTATGCTTCCTAATTTGTAAATATAATTTTTCCCTTGGTCTTCAGTATAATAAACAAAACATTCATGAAGCTGGCATCAGAAAATTTTCTGTGCTGCATACTTTCTGCTTTGCTGTTATTCAATTACCCAGCCCCACCAAGCTTAAAGTTGTATGGTTGCTGGATTTTAACCAAGATTATATAAAGATTTTAGGTAGCTACATTTTAAGCTTTCAGATAACTAAGAAATGTACTAAAATACATGGTTAAAACATTATCTTCCGAAAACCCTAAACTGAACATGGTGATGATGATTACCATTGGGAAATAAGAAACAGGTACTTGATCTAAATCTACCCCCCACCCCTGCCACCCCAAGAGAGTCAGCTCCAGGCTCAGGGCTGCCAGGATACACCCCTGCATCTTCCAGAATGAAAAATTTATTTTGTAATCAGGCAATAAGCATTTTCAGAGAAGAGGGGAGATGGAGTTGCACAAGCCAGTCAATGGGGCCATAGTTTCAGTCAGTTGCTGAAAAGCATTTTATTCAGACAAAAAGACCTCATCATACAACCCATCCTCCTTCTTGTGCAATGTAAGTCAGCTCCTCACGTTAGTGAAAGGAGACACAGGTACAAGTCCTCCTGACAGAAGTTAAACCTTTTTGTGTAACTGTATCACTAGTGGACTAAAACAGAAAAAAGGAAAGTTATATGAAATGTTGTCACAGACACAGACATTCCCCAGGTCACTTGCTGTTTCTGACTAATAGCAACATATTATTTTTTTAATCGGAGCTGCTCTAGTCAGGTGTGGAAACACATTTCTCTCCTTTCAGTCAGAAGGGTTTTGGGTTTTTTTAATAATTGAACATATAGAAGCAAAAGATAAGAAGTTCAGATTTATTGTCTTCCAGTTTGTTCTCCTGATGAACTTATAAACTGGATAATAAAATATCCTGACTTTCCACAAAAGCAAGAACTTTGACTAAGTCAAAATATTACTCAGTTATAAGAGAGAGAAATGGTTAAGCAGAATTCAGAAATGTGCAATAGGCTATTGGTGTACATTTTTCCTGAGTACTCTATTTTGTTCCTAATGCTTGATATGTACCAAATGGGAATGGGAGGGCTGGTTCAGACCTGATAAGAACAAACCTCAACCTCTCCTTGAGGTTGAAGATGAATTGACGAAAGCTTTTTTAAGGCTTGGAAAATGTTGGCATAGTGCTGCTAAACTGGGGACTAAAACTCTGCTCTAAATGTGCTCCATTTTGGAAAGTAAGACAATGTCTTTTTCATTAGTACAGCATATCCTAGTATTTTATATGGATGGGACGAGTTCAAAAAGACTGGAATGCACTCAGCAATATTTTTTAAAAAATCCAAAGATGATGTTTAAAGAGTGGGGTGGAACTGCAAATCAAGCGAATTAAATTAGATACAGCAGAAATTAGGCTAAAATGGGGACTGAAAGGATGAAAGGATGGGCCATTCCAGCCATCTTTTTTTTTTTTTTTTTTTTTTTTAAATTAGAAGAGAGAAGGGTTGGGAACTGAAACAGATTCCTGGAGGATCCCATGGTGAAGACCCAGATGCTTTCTTGCTTCTCTGCATAGTCTTTGGACTCACAAGCCTTAAGAAATTTAATCCAATCCAGTAAGTTACTGAAGATCCCTGACAACCTTCGTCAGATAATAAGGCTGAAATACATCCTGATTTGTCTTCCTTTCTGCACCTTTCTTTGTTCCTCCCCATGTATCTTCTTCATGTCCTCTTTCTGCTACCAAGTAAGATTTTTTCCTTTTTTCTATTTTTTTTTAACACAATCTTGAGAACTACATGGAATAAGACAAGCCTGCAAGAATGAGAAAGCCCACTTCAGCCTAAAACGCTCGCTGAAGGACAAGCATCCCAGCTAAGTGGGATGTCCTACACTGGGGAAGTTTTGGACCTATTGTGCTTACACTACTTTGATGATCTCTGCTTGTCCAGTAAATTCAATGTTTTGGGGACATCATAGTAAAGTTTTTTTCCATTGTAAGCTTGCCTTACACCACTAAGTTGGTAGATGTATGATCTATGTAGACATCTGAGGCCTTCAGCTGTGGCATCTGGGCTAGAACTACCATGTGGTAATTACACATCTAGAAATCCTGGATAAATGTAAAAAAAAAAAAAATCCCCAAATTCTTTTAGACAGCATTTCATGTCAGAGAAAAAGAATATGCCGAGACCTAGTGTACTTGCTTCCCTCTCTGGTTTGTCAGAAGCTGAAAAGCATTCTTACATTCAGACGTCTGCAAAAGAAATAATGCTCTGGTTTCTACAGAGAAGGATTCCCAGTCAAAAAAGGGACTATATTTGAACATCTATGTCTAGGAAAAGGTCTGTAAGATGTTTTGAACAAATTTCTCTTACAGAAAGTGTATATATGCTAGATCCTTAAGACAGAGAATTTATGGCATTACAGCAGTACCAGGGATAATTGCTTTTTTGTGATATAGATGCACCAATTAATACATAAAAATTGAATTTGCTGTAGCATTTTCCCAATTAATTTTTCTTTGCCTAAGACTCAGAATTCGCTTTGGTTTTCTGACTACAGAAAACAAACATCAACTTCATTTCAGAGAGCTCAACAGAACTTTTCATTTATCCTTCCTATCTTTCCTCAAAGTTGCAACTTTTTAATGCTAAAATACATATCAGCCAGTGTTTTAAAAACAATATGGTTTCTCCTGCTCTTTATATTATTTTTACTCTGTTCAGACAAGGACATGAGAAATTTCCTAACAAAGTTTGCAGATACACTAATTAGCTTTAAGTAACTGTAAATTTCACTCCCTGCATTTACAAAATTTTCTGCATAAAGCATACAAGTCTGTGCCGTGATGTGGTTTTACACTCAGTGGTCCCACAGACTGAAGAAAGCAAGGGCTGGAGCTCTGGTTTGGATCTTTCTCCTGTGAGGAAAACTATACTACAGAGAATCAAAAGGACAGTACCAGTTTTCTACTTGACTTGAATGAGTTCAGCTTCTTCTTATAAACTTTTCCTTCCTATAAAGGGATTTTTTTAATGGTCTCACTTGCTAAAACCTGACCAATGCTGTTCTTTTTCAGTGTACTGTATCACTAAGAAACCATAAAAACAAAAAAACTGACAGACACATGAAAAAAAAAGCACTTTTAAAGAACAGATTCATAATGTTTGAGGTTTAGGGAGTTGTTCTGTTCTCCTTCCAGGACTTTAAATGACATTTTCAGGCCAGAAGGGTTATTAACAACTTAGTTTTAAAGCTCTTAAAAATCCAAACACTGACTGGATTAACTACAAGAGTGCAGAGGACACGTTTCTGTTTCTGACTCCAGCCACTCCCATGTCTGTCAGCATGTCTGAATTAGATCTGAATTTGATTATTGTGTTAAAATGTAAAGTACCAGTAGAAGCAAATGAAATGCTGGCTCCAGGTAGTCTCTGGGGTTACATATATGTCTGCAGTCCTGCCATTACTTCTCTGTTGTTACAGAGCTCTGCCAATGTGAAAGAATCAGAAGTTCTGGACCTATAACAATAATGGTATCAGTATCTTGTCTGCACTGATGGTCTGCTCTAAGAGCTGGGAAAGTCATAAACATCACCAGCACTGTTCAGTGATGAGATCAGAGAAAAGGGACTCTTTCTACCACCAGCTTCTGGTACATCACGTGCAACATGCCAGAGCTATTAAAATATTAGCTAATATTATGAGCATATCTTTTTTCCTCAGAATGTTTTGTCACTTTGTAAACTAGCCTTTCTAAATATTTCATAGGAGGTTTTGGTGTCTTGGGTTTTTTTGTTTTGGTTTGGTTTTTGTTTCCCCAGAATCCCACTGAAAAGAAAAAGCTAGCAGGATTTTGACATTTTAGTGCATGTTAGAATCAGCACAGACAGGAACATGATAGGTAACCCTGTACTTCATTCCTGCAGTGAAGAAGTATATTGGGATGAGAAATTAGCAAGGTAGGACAGCTGAGGAAAAAAAAACCAAAGCTTTCTGACAAATGTGATAAGGTATATCCTTAATTGCTTTTTTCCTTTTAAGTATTGGGCTATGCCTGTACATATGTAAGCAAGATGAGATTTTTTTAAGGAGAGGTGATATTAGACTGGCACAATGAAGACAGACATTTTCTGGTACACAAAACCCCTTTTCAGGTCTGAAACAGTGAAGAGATAAGTATAGTGAAGCAAAGTACAGTTGGGAACAACTTGTAATCTGGTTATATTATTTAACAAGAGGCTGACACAAAAAGTTGTCTGGTACCTAGTGATAAGAGGGGGATGTTACTTAGGGAAGAGAGGATAAGGTAGGAAGCTACTGTGTGCCTGGGAGAATTAGGCAATACACAGATATTAAAAACAAAACCTTAGATATGAAAAACTTCAAAATTAAGCGGTTAGAAATTCAGAATTTGATTCAGTAACTTGCCTGGACCTAATAATCTAAAATGGATCATAATCCAAATCCAAATACCCTTTTGGATCATTCAAGGTCCTGGACATATATCTGTATTTTGTGACTTCCAATATCTGTACTGAAAAGGAAAGAAGGAAGGTAAGCATCTAAATGACCATTAAAATTCATGTTGGTATCTAAATGTCACTTAATATGGGATCAAGTGGAAACGTTGTAGGTTAGATTTATTGAGACAAGATTAAATGTCTGGATCTGAAACATCAGTGAGGTCTCCTCATTGCCAGGTTTTTTGTGATCTAGGAGAGAGGAGCAAATCTGCATAAGAGACTTCAGGGATAAACCGTACCTGAACTAGACTTTGAAAAATATGCTTGTTTCCCCCCTGACAATCTGTGACAAGATGATATAAAGCAGCATTTACCAACAACTTGTAAGAGATTAGGCAGTTGTCAAAAGAGATGTCAATACAGGCTTTAGTGATTGCTTCCTGAAAGATTTTGGAGAGAACCACTAAGCTGCAGCTGGGTTTTGATAGCTCTCTACAGCTGTGCACAGCTGGGCAGATGCTATGTTTACCTGTATCTTTAATTCTGGCTTGGTACATGGTGGCTGCAGTGACAGTGAGGTATAGCAACCATTTTTTATATACATATATTATGAATTTGGTGTCATCCATTATGAAACACCCAATCCCTCTCTCTCATTTTTCTTCATAACTGTATGTCTTGATTCCCACAAATAAAACCATAATTACTGCTGCTTTTGTTTAACATGATTTATAATTGCTGTAACGATAAGGTCTCCCTTGGTAACAGTAAGTGCTTACCGCTGACTTGCAGTACAGTTCTTCTGCAGCAAGCTTTCCCGGCTTGAGACATACTGTCTCTAAAATAAACCTTTTTCTACTTTATAACAACATCAAGAAAGTAGATGACCAATGCAGTCTAATTTTTCCAGATGATGACAATAGTCTTATAAACACTTTGGTTTAAGCAGTTAGCAAGAACTTGGGATTGTTTACATTAGAGGAAATGAATGATACAAGATATTCTTTGAGAGAAGGACGTTTATTTACGAAGGAAGCACACGAGCTTCTATTTCTCCAAACAGTAGAAAAAAAAAAAAAAAGCCATTTTGGGGCTTCTTTTCTGATTTTCTTTGTCTTGCTCATGACTTCCAGCTCTGCCTCTCCTACCACACCCGTGCCTAAGGAGGATACCTGTCCCTCCATAGGATTACATTTACATCTGCATCTTCAACTTCTCTGCTGCCCTTCTTTTCAGTTTCTTAGTTCATGCAGAGTTGCCATGCAGTCCCCTATTCCTGGTTTTCTCAGTCCCAGAAAAAAACTGGTAAAGGTGCAGCTGGACAATACAGATAAGCCAATGTAACAATCAGCTGCCATCAAAAGGATATCTTATTCACCTCACTCCCTGCTCCCAAATACCTGTCCTTACCCCTCCTTTGGACCAACACCATCCCTCATCCGGCCCCACAGTGAGATTGTTCATGGAGTCAAACCAGAAGAAAACTATTTTTATTTTTCTGCTTTAATTTTCTGTCATTTTAGGTTCCTGAATCAGTTCACAACATGGCTAGAAAAATGTCAGAGGTGCAAAAGAGGATCCATGGGAACAAATATTTACAGTTTGAAGGTAGAGAGGCTTAACTGAAAGAGTTGAACTGCAGAATGAGTTATCACTCAATCATCTCCCCTTGGGCAATAGACATTTTGTAGCTTTCTTACTCCAGAACACTCTTTTCTTTTAGCAGAAAGAATATTTAGCACTCATGTCTGCTTCAGCAACAGCATGGAGTATTGGGGGTTGGCTGGTTCTCAGCTGAGTTCAGCTCTACACTGCACCAATGCGCGGGTCCTGGGACCATAGCGAAGGTGAAGCAACATAGATAATCGGTGGGAAGGAGGATCAAGGGCAGTGACTCAACCTTCAGCAGCACTGCCCAGGAAACTTAAAGCCTAAGTATTATATCTGACAAGGCAAGTGATTAGAATAGAGTTTGGAAACCTTATTGTAATCCAAAACTTTCAGTGTTGAGTACAGGTAGGCCCAGGCCAAAATCACCACATTTGCAGGAAGAAAAGCAAATTTTATGATTCAAACATGGATTTAAAGCCAAAATTCTGTCCCTGCTTTTATTACATGCCCAACCAAAATCCTTAAATACCACATTCTGCATGTAGCAGGGATTGAAAGCCTACCAGTGAGCAAAGAACCAGAGACTGTGTTCCAAGGCTTCCTCTTACCCTAAGGGCCGTACTCACTAACTTTGTAATTAAAACATTTATTAGGTTGTCCTATAATACAATATAGCAGAAGGACCTGTGAGTTCCTTTAGCTGATTGTATACTCAAACAATCCAACATTAGGTAATAAGAAGTTAAATGTAATTCTTTACAGTTTTATTATGAACTTTGTCCCTTTTTTAAGGAAAAATATTTGCTGCAGTATGTTATATTTTTAGATTTTAAAAAGTGTACAACAAAAAGTAACCAATTTGTAAGTGAAGATTTTTTTTTCACATGTAGAGCTAGGTTGTGACTTCAGGACCAAACATGGTACATGCATGTCAGAAAGAACTCTGAACAGGACACTGGGCAGCTTCCCAATTTCCAGTTCACGCTATTTTTCCTTCCCTTCTCTTTTCCTTTTCGTATTCTTTGTCTAGTAGGTGAGAAACAAAACATTAGTTTCTATAAACCTTTGGTGGTTAGCCTGTCCCATCCATGCGCAACTGAACATCCCATGAGAGGGCAGAGATCCACATCCCTCTCTCTTCTGCAGACATAGACAACAAAATGACTTCAGAAAACCACTCCACTCTGATACACAATCAGAGACATTTTTAAAAGGCAGGGTGGTTGTGCGCATGGGAACAGCAGGGAGGGAGCTTCTCCATATGGCCCTGTGTAATGCAAGCCAGCGCATGCATTTCTTGCACAAGCAGCAAGACTCACTGCAGAGGAATTACACATTGGAAGTTCAAAACGACACAGAAAGGAAACATTAAAGATTTTTTCAAATAAAAAAAAAAAAGGTGGGGGAGATTTTATGATTCTTTGTCACAACATCATCACAGCGTGCAATGCCATACATTTCTTTGGAGGTATGGCTATGGATAAGGTAAGTGGGAAAATGAGACATGCTGAAGCCTTTTCATTGCTGCATACCTCAGGCACTTATTTTCAGTAACTATTGACTTGGGCAAGATTTCAAAGAATGAGTTAGACCCCAGCTTTGCAAAGGATGCACTGGCACTCTTTAAATTTTTGGTCATTAGTACTTTTTACTATAAACTCCTAGTTTTATTTCTTCACATTTTTTGTGTCCCCCTTAACACAGTGGTATTTTGCCACCCTTCCTGGAGGAGATAATGGTGAAATTAATCCAGTTATTGAATTGCCACTCTCTGGAAAGATCATTTCACATATGGGGAGAAGTGGGAACAAATCAATCTGCTCATCGATTGATTGAAGGTGGGTTCTCGTATGCAGCATTTTTAGAGGGCAGGGAAGATCAGAAGGACCTTAGGGAAGTCAGCATCTTCATTGCTGTCAAAGTGTCTACTCTTGTACCCTGACAGAATTGAATTGTTAAGGAGCCAGTGTTCCTGATCATTTATACACTTTTTTTAAAAAAAGTGTCAGTACATCCTATCCTTTTATAAAAATTGTGGGTTAATACATTGAAATGAAATGTATCTGATTTCTTTTCCGGAAAAGACAAATATTTGACTGAACAGACTTACAAAGCGTTATTGCTCTTAATTTCAGCTGAAATTCATCATTAAAGAGAAACTGAATTTAGGCACCTAGGCTCTGTCTATAGTCATAGAGTTAAGCAGTCCAGAAGTTAAGTGAGAACTTCACTGGTATTTATTAATCTTTGAAAGAGCAATATGAATTTCTTCTGTCAGAATGTGAAAGAAAGCTAACTCAGATTAGCCTGGCTCTCTTAAATGCTCCAGTACAAAAGTTATTTAAATTCTTATCTATTTCTAAAAAACGAATGTTACAACATATCTGAGAACATATTTCATTTTGAAGGACTCTGTAACAGTCATTTTCATGCAATACTGTATCTGCTAGTGAGCACAATGGTTTGTCTATGTACTTTTAATTAACTTTTTGGGAAACTGACCTGTATTTTTATTCTCAAAGAACCACATTTACAAAATACAGAAAACGCAACTGTATAACTAAGTTTAAAACATGAGAAAACTTTTTTTTTGGACTGTTCTACAATTATCTTTCACCGATACCATGATGATGCTGGCACTTTTGTGTCAGCCTTTTACAAATTGTTAATGCACCTTGAAAATAAATTATCAGATGACCAACCAAGATGAAGAACTGTAGGCAGAGTAACTCGTTGAGTAGGATTGTTTGGTATTGTGAACTAAAATACATTTCAAGAATAATATTATTTTTAACAGTAGTCAGGCTATGCTACAAATAATCAATGCTCACAGGAAAAACATGGGATAAAATCCTTACCTTGCTGCAGCCAGTGAGAGTTTTGCTCCGAAATTCAGTGGTTAGAAAAATTCTACCTATAATTTTTGCTCCCTGTTTTCTTTTCTTATGAATAGGATTTTGTCACCCTGACCTAAAATCAAAATATTCACAGGGTTTTCTTTATATGGAGTATATTGAGCATGATTGTCGGAAGAGTTAGTCTGCATTACAGCAATGCAACGGAGATGAAGAGAATTGGAATCTAAAGGTGTAAAGTTCTGGTACATAAGGCTCATTATATACAAAATTAACATAATCATGGCAGGACAGCTACATTTTGTGTACTGAATCTGACAGGCAACCCTACCAACTAGACAAAAAGTAGATCAGAGGGCTGATGCTGCCTGTGCATATATTACAAAGGAAGTTTTTGCACAGTTTTTTCTCATTTTCTTGCTAACATAGGCCAGAATTCTGTTAGTTAATGAAAGTAATATTCTTAATATACTGTAAGGTAGTTCATGTTTAAAAAGAATATCCTTCTATTCACTGTATGTGAAACTCAGATATGAACATAAAAATTAAAATTCAGGTCTTCAGGTACCCAAGAGTATATGTTAATGTTAAAAGATATTATTAAGTAGCCTTTAGGTTAATATATTCTCTTAGGTTTTGTTTGCTTTTTTTAAATTTTGCTTTGGAAAACTTTTGGATGCAAGAACTTTGTAATAATTGAAAGTATATTCCATGACTTTTAGGAAAAGAATATGTAGGGAAATTGAAAATGGAGTCACCAACCAATGCTCAAAAAGTTTTTAAATAGATATTCATAATTTTCCAAATAAGTGACTTTCAATAACATTCCACAGATAACTGACATTTATTTAACCATCTAAGTCCAAATTCTGAAGAGGAAATTGTCTTGAGTAGATAGCCTATCCATGTTCTCAGCAGACCTTAAGCATGTGCTTTAAATTTATTCATATTTGCGAGCACTGTCTTGAGGGTGAATGTTTTCCTTAAGTATCAGCTGTAAGAAGAGAAGAGACTGTGGGTTTTTCCTATTATGTTTGTAGAATGCCTATCAAAAGGCAACTGACAGCTCAATTCAGACTTTGGACATTAATGCAATGCAGATTAAAATATGAGTAACACAACCACATAGGACAAGCAACAATAACAAACTTAGAAGTCCACATAATTAATAATACAGCCTAAGATAAAGTATCATAAGCCTCAGAACTGTGTCTTTCCTCCTAATTGATCGCTAAAATGCACAGCAAATACCCTCTGTCAAGAAAAAATTATACTGAAGACATAAAGGGAATATGCAGAGTAAGAATTGACAAATACTCATCAAAGCAAAAGGCTTTACCTGGAAGCCAGTGACTGGTTGGGAAATCTGAACACTGGAAGCTTTGCCCCAGGCCAGTAACCTCCTCCAGTCATTATTTCCCTCAGGAAATGTCTTGTTGCAGAGGATGTCAATCCTGGAGGCCATTTGGGTTTGCTTTTTTGATCTAAGATTAAAAATTTTATATGAATGTCTTTGCATTGGTAATGCCAGTGACAAAAGGTCACCCACTCAAGACATGAAGTTTGTGGGGAAAAAATGTTATCTGAGAATATGTCACTTTTCCTCATTTATCAAAAAATTAGCAAAATTGCTTCTTTCAGGTAGAATAAAGTAAAGAAAAAGTCAGCAGTTATCAAATGTTTAAACATTTCCAGAATCATTCTGGTGAGATAAGGGGATGTGTTGTTGATTTTACTTTGAAGTAAATGCCATCAGAATTTGGACCACCTACTCAACAAGACTTGAATCCTGCTTCCATAAACTGAGCCTCTGAATGCAAATATATTTTATATATATATGAAAGGCTCCATTTTTCAGAATAAAGGGCACAGTTCTGAACTAATTCCACCATGGAACTTGAGGTCAAACATTCCTTCATAATTTCAATAAATGATCATTTGGCTACCTGGGCTTATTCTCCTTTTATCTTTCACAGCTTCCCCACAAACAGCTCTGAATGTGCCAGTTCTTGGAAGCATGCTGAAATATGACTGGTGACAGTAAACTTAGATTTCTCCTCACAGAAATATTCTGCTTGGGAACAGAATTGAATTTTGAATTTTGATTATGATCCAAATTGACCAGTGTAAATAATTTTTATATAAACCCACCACTTTTTGGCACACTGTTTTCACAGGTCTTTATTTAAAAATAAAACAAAACTGCATTTAGTCTCAAGACATTACTTTGAAATAAATAGCCAGAAGTTTCCGCTTTGAAAATACAAATACATTATCCAGCGTTTTTTGCAGCCAAGTTTTAGTAACCGATTCAATGAACCCCTAAGTCTGTAAGTTCCACACATTAACTAAAAATCACAAAACAAACAGTCAAACAATATTTTGAACCTGAATTTCAAACATACTTACAGCATTTAAACAAATAAAACCTTCAGATGCTATTAAGAAGGGGAAAAAGAGGGGAGGGAAGATCAACAAAGATATTTTCATCTTTTTTTTCAGATATCTCTCATTTTTTAGTTATTTAGAATATATCACTCTTTTTTTCCCATTAGAAAAAATTAAATTAGAATTCACCACCTAACAAATGTGAACTGACAAGCCAAAATTTTTTTAAAACACTGAAAAAGTTGCTGAGAAAAAAATAAAAATCAACAAGGGTATAAAAGCTGTTAGTATCTCATTTAAGTACAGTTAGCAAGTACAGCAAACAAGTATTATTATCAAAGGTAATGTTAGCAAAAAAAAGTAATATGTGCTTAAACTTTTTAATAAAGATATATAATACATATTAAAATGACTGTATAAATTTGTAATGCATTATGAAGCATTATATAAATGTTAATTATTATGTCTGCTGTAGCAACATACTCTCTTCTAAAGCTCACTCTTTCAAATATTTTCTACTTTAAAGAGAAAAATCATGCCAGAAGGTATTTATTGGTTAATATTAAGAAATGGAAAATCATCCCCCCTCACTGGCTATTATGTATAATTAACTTCAGAGATCATTCTGTTTAAATAGCTTTGTCCTAGGATTTTATGTTTCTTTTGCCCTACTAAACCTGGATCATACACTGAATGTAATTAAAATATAATATACTTCAAACTGAGACCTAACAACAGGAATTTAGTCACTGACAATGTGGTATGGTGTTATTCCTAACTGATGAGGCATTTTGTTTTAATTTCAAGCCACCAGTATACAGGTGAAGCATGCTTTATGGGCAGTCCTGGAGAGGGAGAGCTTCTCTCTTTTCCCAGAACAGACATAATGGACATAAATGCCGTATAAACATTTTCCACATCATCATGTTTCCCAACAGGACCACTTCTGAGCTGAGAAGTTTTGTCTCTTAGTCTTGTTCAATTTTTATGCTAAAATTTCCTGTAGAAAAGCATTGCCTGCTGTATGCTGTGTACAGTGGGGTCTCTTCTTTCTGGTTCAGATCAAGTGCACAAGTTCCTAGGTCTTTTCACATTATCATGCCTTAGGATCCCTCTTCTTCCAAATCCTTCCTGAGGAGAGCACTGTAAAGAAAAATAATTCCTCTCTTTTTAGGATATCGAGCCTCTTTTGGTCCTGCTTCATTTTTAAATTTTAATTTAATTTAAGTAAATCAATACAATTTATGAAAATGTTTTCAGATGGGACTATCTTGTCTAAGACTAAACAAGACTATGTGTCTTGTTTACTATTTAACATGTTAGCAGAGATTAACACCAGGTTAATCTCATAGTGATTACCTACCAGCTGATCATGAATGTGGAAGATTACCTGTCCAGTGGACAAGACACTGAGCTTTAATGACACTGTGTTAGGATGCTGCTGTCTTCCTCTTCTGGAGGCCATTGAGGAATGTTCTGACATGTACGAGAAGACTTCAACAGCTCTCAGACAGATTATCTGTATTTTTCTTCCTGCTTAAATCATGAGTATCACCAGCTGCTTATGATTAATAGATCATTTACAGCATTAGGCACCAACGGTGAGATACCAATCTGAATTTTCTTCTCTCAGAGAATGATGATCTAGAAGCTACACAAAGCATGTTGCCCAGCATCTAAATGAAGATATCCCTCCACAAAGATACCAGAACTACCTGGAGATAGAATATATTTGCAAATGAAATATGTCTTTCCTGATTAGAATACCTAGGTAACTATCTAGGATGGATCTCTGGACTGGTGAAAGTATCTGTGCAGTAATTGCATAAAAAGTGATGACTTAGAAGGCAAGCTTCAAGTACAATGTTTAGATAAACTTTATTAGGGACTAGTTCTCAGCTGCTGCTCTTCTCGGTCTCTGCCCCGCTTTTTTTTTTAATTTTCCTAAACATGTAAATTGTAAATTGAACAGTTACCAATTTATATTCATGCAAGATTATATCTGAGTGTCCTACCACAGTTTCCTAGTACCAGCATATAAAAAAAAAAATTATACCTGCCAAATCCAAAAACTACATTTTTATGTCCCCAGGTGAAAGCTGAGGTTAGGAAATTGAAACGTTCATGTAGAAACAAGGCAGAAACACTCATCCTACACAACAGGCAATAAACTGGCTCATGCACAAGACTTACATTCCACAGCCAGAACTGCTGTGAGTAGTTTGCAAGTCTCTCTACCTGAAAGTTTCCTCAGGTGTACACTGGAGACAGAATCCTTCACACAAATATTGCTGTTACATGTAGTCTATTCATACACCTATCATTACTTGCAAATGTGAAATTAGTTTTAAGTATTCTTACCACAATGATTATTTCAGTGTCTTCTCACATTTCATGTATGAAATAGCTGTATACTCTTTCATACTAATCATTGACTTTTTAATAACAGTAACTGCTCATTTTTTATATTACCCTTTTTTCACTTTCTATTTTTTATTTTCCTGGAATGGTGAATTGCTACATCCTCTAGATTAACAGGAAAATATAGGAAATAAATCTGTAAAATTATAAATAATAAAATCTTTGTAAAAACAAACCATATTCTGGAAGAATACAATTTGAAAAATACAAGTACTACTGAAGAATCTGAAAGACATGGAATACTAAGGATTTTAGCCACTGTCTGGTAAGTTCAGTGAATATTTTCCAGTAGTCTCATATGACCTAAATTAAGCCTGAAGAGAACAAATTATTAAGTTTATTCTGTCACTCGGGATGATTAGTAAGATTTCTGAATTCTGGGCTTTTCTTACTGCACAAAACTAAAGGAATGTGTACTGTTAGGGACATCATGAATGATTTCCATATTTTATGGGCAAGGCAGAGGAAAGAGTGCCATTTTTTACCTTTCCCCACTGAAAAGGACTTCTTTTTCCTCTGTAGGTGGATTACAATATCGACTGCCAAAAATACCAGACTAATCTGATTTGGTGGTCCTTCCGTCAGCAGAAACGGTCAGCCAGTCTTGACCTTCAAAGACCCCACACAGTCAAGAGAGTAGAAGACTGGTGAACCACAGGTGAACTATGGACACCTAGGTTTCTCAGTAATCCAGCTTTCTTCGCAACGCAGTCAGCTGCCCGCTCTCAGTGCAGTACAGCTTTGTGCACTCAGTAGCCAGGAGCTGATGGCCACGGTTCAAGAGACACCTAGCAGAGGGAGTCCTTTCTCCAAGGACTATTCATGCACTACTGCATAGTACACAAATACTTTTTGATTGGGGGTAAAGATGCAGAACTCCTCCACCATTAGTCTGCGCAGTAATTCTCCTCTTGTCTCTTGCTGGTCATTGAGCCTCAAGTCCCTCACAAAAACCTTTCCCGGGTGCCCTGAAGAGTTGTGTCCTGCCAGAATATAGCCTGGAAATTAAGGCACTACTGTGGAGGTGGAAGTTTAACGTGGATGGGAGCCCTCTAAGAGAAACAACTGAGCCTAGATCTCTCACATCTTTATCAAAAAAAAACCCTGAGCATGAGTCATGCATCACAGTCTGAAAAGGACTAGATTTGCAAACTCAAAGCATGTCACTTCATATCTGCTGAATGGGGACAATTTGTTGATATAATCAAGGACTTTATTTTTTTTTTCCTTCTTTGTGCCACTACAATCAATCACACAAGAACAACTCTCTGTGAAATCTTCTTGTCAACACAAACCTCCTCCAAGTTACATTTCTCTGGACGGAGAACAGAGACGCACCCCATTGACCGTCTGTTCTTTGGGACCTCAAACACCCACACTACAGTGGAAAGGGAGGCAACCTCCAGCAGGAAACCTTCATCTGTGGTTTCAAGGAAAACAGGAGCTGCACTACATTTTGCCTGGAGCACCATCAGTAAATGTGCTTCAAGAATGCTTTCCAGAGCAAATCCAGCAGGCTAGAGAGCTGTGAGACAGGGTTTTGAGGCAATTCTACATTAAGAAAGAAGCCAGAATTTTAGCTTAACCAATAGTGCAGCACTTCTGCTCATCTACAAAAGCAGAATTTAAGCACCTAGGAAAACACCATTTAAAAACTAAGGCACTCTCGGACTTTCAGCACCTCTAGAGTTAGATACAGTTGATCAGATTTTAAACTTTGTTGCCTAAATCTAATATAAGTTTCTTGTGAATCCTCTTGCAAATCTGGGTCCAAATCCACAAGGTTATCCAGGAATTCTGTTGCAGAGCCAGAAACTAAACCCCAAGCTCCTAGAAAACAGCTATGTAAACACTGGATGTTTTAGTTGGAAAACTGAACACATTTTTCAGTTTATCCTGATAGTAAAAATAGTTGTTAAAGGGTTTCAGGGATGCAGAAGGGTATGCAGCATGTGTGTTGAGAGAGAGCACTTCTTTTGCTGACCCAAACCTTTCTTTCAACTGAAAACCAATTTTTCAGCCAAAGAAAAGGTTATTTACCATGTTTTATGACTTTAGCTGATTTTAAAATTCAAAACAAAAATAGCAGTTTAAAATGCCAAAACATTTTGTTTGAAAATTGTTGGAATGAACTATTTTGACCTTTCTTTTTTTATTTATTTTGTGAAACCATTTTAGAGCAGGAAGCTATACCCACAAACACTCTTATTTCCTGAAAACTACTTCTCATTAATTTGGTGTTGTCTAAAGAAACTTCACTGCTTTGTGAGTCCAAAGATAGCTTCTTACCCATTGAACTATTCTTCCTCTCTAATAAGTTGCTGATATTAGAATTATTCTCCCCAAAAAAAGTTCAGCTGTATTCCCGTCACTAATAATGACCTTAAAGGCCTTTTAACTTCTAAATTAAAGAAAAGCTTTTTAAAATGAAAAGAAAATCACTCTTTAATGCATTTGAAATTTTCTCAAGGGAGCCTTATATTAATTAAGACGAAAGAGTTCTATTTATTTTTTTTTAAATCAAACCTAATTATAGTATCTGAAAGTACAGCTTCTTTGAACTCTTATTTCATAGAGGAAGGGAGGAAGAGATCCTCAGTATTTTTTTCATGTGAAAACAAGTTTTGATCTAATCACATTTGGTTAACGAATTTTAATGGAGTTTGTGCTTCTTATATGTTCCTAAGAGGTATAAGAGAAAAATATTTGGGTAGCAGGGAACTGGGGAAAAAAAAATCCATAAAGAAATGCCATCCTTACTGTGTAATATCCTAAGCTAAATTATGGAGGGGGAATTATAGTAGTATTTATGAACCTTAAAAGCATAAAATACTGCATTCAAATGAGGACTCTAACATTCCTGTTTTTCTAGGAAACCTCCTTGATCTGGATATCAAAGGGATAATCTCAAAGGAAAAGGGTTTAGTCTTATCTGAAACTTCTGGACCTAGTCAGGATTCAAGGGTGATTAGAGGCTTCTTCTCCTGATACTTCACTGTATTTATAATTGACACTGTGTTATCATGGCTCACAGCTCTCCACACAAAGTGATTTTTCATTGTTATTCCAATGAAAAAGAGAATTCAAAGGGCAACATCTATCCGGCTGGTTGTGCTTTGGCAGAGCCTATTGCTCATATCTGTAGAACTAGCGCTGCACTCAGAGCACTGCTGCAGCACCAGGCGGTAGTTGAGGATAAGGTGTTTGGTGGTCATCTACCCAGCCAGTTTCCTTACATTCAGGCCTGGAGCAATATCCCTGGTTGGCGCTGATCTCTGCCTCTGCTAAATATCCCACCTAATGTCTTCCAAGACCAAGTGTGGAAGACCCAGTATAGTGACACATGCATTGTCCCTATCCCAGGCAGGAATGCTCTCAAGCAATGCCACCAGGGCAAAGAGCAACTGTGAGAGACTGAAAGAGTTAATGTCTCAAACACTGTGGTGGGGCAAATTCTGTCTAACGCCTAACTCTGCATAACAAGGAACTCTGCCTAGCAAGGAACCCCAGGTGAAAAGAAGCCCATCAGCAACAAGAGGGGAGGGCGGGCAGAGGGTGCACAGCTCCCAGTTCTGACAATGCAGTTCTGATGTGCTGAGCAGGACAGCTCACCATGCAGGGAAAGGGCAGTTACTCCCCAGAGGACCCCCAAGCCCAAAGGCTCACAAAGCCCTTGTGACACCTAATTAGCCTAATGCCCGCCTGAAGGAGGGGCAAGGATGATAAAAGGACACAAACTGAAGCCCCAGGTGCACAAGCCCACCAGAACCGGACCCCTTGGCTGACTGAACCGATGCTGGACCCAGGACCAGTGAAATCTTTCTCTTTTTTCTCTCTCTCTCTTTCTCTTTTTCCCCGTAATCCCTACACCTCATCCCTTTAGACATAAACCGTTGACCAAGTCTGGGACTAAGAGCAGATCCAGCCACCCCATGCTCCTCTCTGATAAGAAGTCTAGAAAGCAAGGGGGTCTGCTCTGAACCTCGTGAGCCCTCGGGAGGGCTCTCCTTATTGCCTTCCCTCAGCTGATTCCCAGATAAGCAAGGCCTGTAGTATACGTTTGGTGATGTATGGTTAGCACATGTTACACCATTTACTGACATAGAGTCATGCCAATTTTTGTTGAGCACACCAATTTTTGTGGTGAGCATGCCAATTCTTGTTGTGAGCAAATAAAAATTGAGTTTTGTGAGTTAAAGGATCCCTGGTGTCATTTCACCTTAATCCTGACCTGGGAATCAGCAAACCTGAGTCATCATCCTGAGAAATTGGGATGTGACAGCAATATACAGATCTCTTGGGGAGCAGCCAAGTGTTTATAATGAAGTCTACACTTCTTATCTGTTAATGTTGTGGATGAAGGCTATTACTGAGAGTCCTGTGCCCGCCAAAGACTTCCAGAGGAAGGAGTTCTCTGCTAAAACCTGAAAGGTGTCGAATGAAATAAACTGCTGAGTCTGAAACACACTGCTGAAGGAGAGGTGGTCTGGGGCAGAGGGAAGCCTGCACTGGCGAAAATTGGTGGAGTCTTTCAGCTTCTATATCTGATTTGTTAAAATGTCACCTCAGCCAAAGGCAACGGTCTGTGGTCCCAGGGTGACAACAGTTACAGTCCAGACAAGAAGGAAACACGGTCTGCAGAGGTCTTCAGAGGGGCTGCGCCTTCCAACAGCGAGGCTCCTTCTCTGAGCTGCGGATACGAGTTCAACAGGAACCAGAGAGAGACCATCCACTCATGTCACATTGGCAGCTGAATAGCCTTCAAATTACAGACTTGAGTTACTAATGAACTTGAAAGTTAATTAACCTATTCCAAGCCTAGAAGAAAATGTTACATTTTGAGTTGTAAAGTCCCCAGATGAATTCTTTCAGTGACTTTTTCTGCTGTAAGGGAGCAGTTACTTCACCTTTGCCTGAGTTTACTCATCTGTGTAATGAGGTTGATGATACTTAGAAGTATATCCCCCAGCAGCTTGGCAATGATCTTTTAAAATGGCACAATGCTGAAAAATGCTAATTATAATCATCCCCATCAGTGTGCCCATCCCAAGTAATTATCACTGCAGAAAAAAAGTACTTGTATTGGAATAACAGCACAATTTATTTATGAAGGGATTGTTTTCTACATATGTCTCAGTCTTCTCCAAAAATAAAAATAGAGTGAGCTGAAGTTATTCCATATTTATCCAGTTTTGAATTTTAATGAACAAGAATGCCATAAGCTCATGAAATTTTTAAAACCAAAAGACGAATTAGATTAATCCACTTCACAGCCCTTCATGTTCTGGGAAAAGGTATTGTGCAAACTTTTAGGTAAATAATGTTTAATTTCATTTAATTATTTAGCTGTATAGTGTATCCATTTCAGCTCAAGAGAGATAGTGATTAAAATGCAGAGGCTGGGTATCCTAATATCACTATGCAAATTTGCCACATATTCTTAAGCAATCACATTAAAAACCATATAAACTACCATAATTTTGCTGAAGAGCCTGAATTTATTCCGATTTACAGGTGCCAAAGATGGTCTTACAACACATATGTAGTTCCTTCTTCTTTAATGCTGTCATACTCCTGTCCTAGAGAGGCATGAAACTAAACTAATATTGCAGCTTTTGTAAGTTCAGAGGTATTGTTAGCAGATTCAGTTGCCGATGAGAATAAAGCTGCAGATAAGGGAAGAATCGCACTGCCTGGGCTGTGGGCAGACCCTATGGCTGGAATAGCAGAGAATACAGAAGGTGAGGAGTGCTCTAGTCCATTAAACACATCAGGAATGTGAAGGTTAAAACAACCTGATGTGCTTTAAGCTAGCAGAAAATGTGGGTTTACTGGGGGAAGCGTGACAGGGGCTGGAAGGCCACTGGCACTGTCCATTGCAGTAAAGATGCCGTATCACATCTGAGGAGCACTCGCACCATGGACACAGAGCAGCAGCGCAGGCTGCTGTTCTCATTGCCTTGTGCAAAACAGGAAAAGTAAATGGGAGCATTTAGTGTGAAGCTGCTCTGGAAAAGCTGTTCCAGTGAATGGGCTGTAAAATGCCTGAGGTCTAGCACAGGTAGTCCAGACTGCTGAGGAAGATGGAAAAACAAGGCTTCCACTATGCCTTCTGTCTTCTGCCTCAGTCCAGCCCTTTAATTTCATAAGCATAATATCCACTCATTAAATCCTAATTAAAATTAAACTCTCTGACTCCGTCCTCACCATCCTGACTTTCCAGCTGCCCAGGTTCTCAAGTTTCTTTCAGCCCTTCCCAATTCCTCCCTGCATCCTCATGTTCTCCCCAACAAGGTGAGAGACCCTAAAGGCTTTTCTGCTGAAAGCCCTTTCTCTTAAAACACTTCTGATAATTTTCTCATCTTCTGGTATTTTTAGACGCCAAGCCAGAAGTTTCACTGCACAAGAAAAGAAAGCAATTTACAGCTTCGTGTAGAAACATAGCCACTTCCAGTTCATTTGTTTTTCATCTTGATTATCAACACGTTTGTCATCTCTCTGTAATTTATTCATTATCTTTAGTTGAGCAATGTGAAAAGGAGGGGTAGGAGCAAGGAAGGAGGTAAGTGCACTTGTCAAAATGTGAAACAGATGCTCTAACAATGATTGGAGACAATTAATGTTCTCAGTAAGTATCAACAAGCAAGGTCCATGGATTGCTTCAAATTTTGCAGCAAACAGCCTTCTGGAAAATGCAAACACAGAGTCTTTATTTTCCAGGCACGCGAGAGCATGTCTTGTTTGTAATGAGCTGTCCTAAGGAACTTCTCATTGCTGCTTGAGACTGCGGCTGTTCTGATCGTTGCTGGCCTAAATAATAATGCAGCAATGAAGGGGGAACTGTACGGCTGGTAACAGAACTAACAAACCTGTCACTGCTCCCTCCTTCTGGTTCAGACTCAGCATGCAAAGCAAAGCATTTAGCATGTGCTTAACCTTGAGTTACTCAAAGTCAATAGCACCTCGGTGTATGCATAAAGCAAGCACATACTTTGTGATTGCCGGGGTAGGCATGCAACCAGCAAAGATCTTTGCTGCACTGGGGCCTTTTGTTCCTTGCTGAGGAATGATCCTGATGAGACAGCCCTCAAGGGAAGGCCACTTATCTGGTCTGCCATCCAGCGCCAAAAAAAATCAGTACAGCCCAGGAGTTAGCATCAGGCTTCAGTCTGTATCGCTTTGGGGAATGTTGCTGCAAAAGCCAATTACAATAAATAAATATTGTAAGACAGGAAAAAAAAATCAATAACGAATAGATGTGACCTAATTACTAACATTTGTAATAATAGTTTATTGTTCTATGCCACATGTAGCTTTCATCTTCTTTCTCTGCACTCTGTCAATTTAATTTTCCTTTCTGCTGTTCTGTTATCTAAAATGATCAAATACCTACCATGCCCTGGAAAGTACACCAATTAAGAGCTGCATTTAAATCTGCTTGAATGTGCCTGTCACAAAGTTAATTGGAATAAACACGTATTTGATATGATATTGTTTGAATTCTGCTCCAAGCCAGACTATTGTCCACCACAAACTTTCTTTTTACTCGTTTATATTCTTCTTACTCTTATATGGCAATGAGTTCTATGTCAAACATAAAATAGCACATTTTTACATGCTATGAAAAAAGGACACTCTTTTTCTGTTTGCCTTAAATCTGCTACCATGTCTCTTATAAACAAGAGAAAATATACATCAGCCGGATCAGACCATAACCAGAGTTTACTTAATGGCAGTCAGCAAATGCTTTAATTTTGTTTTCAGTGCGATGACTTCAGCCCAGCTAGACATCAGCACTACAGGAATTTAAGACAGTATGTACGTTAGTCTATGGCCACTATTTCATAAACTCTGAAGAGATTCACAGCAATTGGTAAGAAAAATTTATGTCTGCAGCAACAGGAGCACTAAAGTTTGAGCAGCATGTAAATCGATAGCTGCTTGAGAAAAGCATGGCAACACAGAAATCCCTGTCATTCTACTGTTACTGGGTTTTGGGACTTGGGGGTTTTCTAAGGTGACAAGATTCAACTAATCTCAAAGGAGCCAGCATGCTAATTTTCCTCTCTAGCGCCTTATCTCCTGGAATGAATCAACTACCCAAATGCATGACTGATTAAACTGCATTGCTATCACTGGACCTATATCAGGAACAAATTTGATTCAGGGGATGTATTATTCGTTTAAATGCTGGGGTATGACATTTTTAACCATGCAGCTGTAACTTGAAAATATTTACAGGGAAGCCATCTGGGAAAGGAAAGATTATAGTTTTTCCCAGTCATCGTGAGTATATGGCATCCATGCATGGCATGCAATATGAAATCAATGTGAAAAAATCCACCTCATCGTTCACAAGGACATGGCAGTTCCTCTGCATGCATGAAATGTGAATCTCTTCTCTAACGGTAGTTCAAGTATTGAGGGTAATCTATTTTTCATTTTCAGCACAGACACATTTATTAGCGGTGTTAATAAGACAGCCTTTGTCAGAACATATTGTCTGTTGTCAAAATCTAAGGATTAACATTGTATTGCATGTCTGAATAGAATTACTTTCCCATAAGATTTGCTATACCAAGTTAGTTACATGGTCCAGTAGGTCTGGTGCCCTACCAGATGGCAATAAATAAATGGCAAATACATAAAATTTCAGAGAAAAGTTTAATTCTAGGACACGATCTCACTCTAACATGCATTACGTACCTTCATAACTGTTGCAGTACAGCACATGGAAGGAAACATTTCCTTCTGACCTCTGCAGGCAATTAGTTTATGCCCTGAAACCTGGCATTTGATTACCCTTATCTGCCAGGCATAGCTGCAAACGCCATTATCGGAGATTTTTCCAGGATTACAACGGCTTTATCACATCTCCGATTATGATAAGGAACAGTAAAGCATTCAGAAACCTCCTTAGTAATCCAGATGAATTAGATTTCAGTAATAAGAGCTTGATAAAAGAGCATGTTCTCCTACCCCCAATCACTCATAAATATGTAGACTCTAATAACTAATTATCTTAGATTTTCAGGAGATTATTTTTCTGGGAATCTGTCAACAGCGATTTTCTTTTAGATGTGGTCCTAGCTTCTGACATACAGTCAGTTCATGGTTTCCAGACATTTGGTAAATGCCCGGAGGAAGGTCTTTTTATGTGATGTGTGTCCCCTCAGTCTGAACTAATTAACCGCTACAAACGTGGAAAATATCCATTTTGCCATGGTGTTGAACTTTTCGAATCTTTCCATTTGGAAGATCAGAAACAATCCAATCAAACTGCTTGCCACCTGGCTCCTCCACATTACTTTTTGTAGTGGAATTAAATAAAATTATCATTTCCAGTTTGAAAATAAAAGTGGAGAATAATTATTCAACAGTGACCTGGATGGCCCTTTAATTAGTGCTCTGTGTTGTTCGCCCAAAACACAACGGGTTTGATTTTTGTGCTGGGTTTCTGCTCCTAAAAGTGGCAAGTGCTGTGGGCTCTCCTGGAGAGGCCTTGAGGGAGGGGGAAGCAAGGAGGCTTGGGTTGTTTTACCCCACAGCATCCCCTACTGTTGCTTTTAGGGATGGTACTGATTCACTTAAAAGGCACTTTCCTGCGGTCCTTAGCCAGGAGGAGAGCAGGGCAGTTCCCAGGGCTTTTCAGCAGACCTGGAGGGGCAGGAGTGGGAAAATGGAAAGACTTACTGTCCCCAGGAGACTCACAGGTGACTCTTTAAAGGAAAACTATTGCCCCAATAATTCAAAATAGTGTATGTTTCAGTACCATAAAAATCTCAATGACTAACTGGAGTAGCAATTTTCTAAGGAGCCTTGACCACCGCAAGAGACACTTGCTAATTTAAAACAGACCGTCTCAAGCCATTGTGGTTTCTCCCAGCAAGCCCTATTCCCTTGCAGAACATATGGCCCTGTTTCTCTCAGTTATGTGACAGCTGTCAGCCCCAAATCAGCTTCCAGGTGTGCATAGAAAAAATGAGTGTTCTCGGGATTTTTGTTTTGTTTTGCAAATACCTGTAACTTATTAAAAAATTTGGAACATTCCTGAATGCTTTAATACTGAAATGTACACTCACGAAATCCTTTTCTCCCAAAGGAACTTGTAAACAACTTTCAATTTGCATTTCTAGGGGTACTGAATTTTTTCTTTATATATGAACAAAAGTTTTCAAAATATGTATGCAGGTGAAGGTAGGGGTCTGAATATGCATCTACTGATTTTTCTACATCTTGCTTTCCTTATCTATTAAATTGGGTTAACAATACTTCTGCATGTCCCAGGAGTGTTGTGAAACCTTACTCACTAAAGTTGGCATAGTATTTTGAGATCCTTGACGGAGGATGCAGAAACACCTCACTTGTTATATATGAATGGCAAGTCACTCACAGACTCAACAGTGTTTGGTAAGGGAGTAACTGAAGAATATCAAATGCTGCAGGCTCAAATGAAAGCGAGCTCATCAAAATAAACCATTTACCAGAGGCTTCCAAGCACCCTGCTTCCTACAGATGAGATGAAGAGTTCATCCCCTTCTCTGCTTGACAACAGAGAATAAGCCGTAACATTGCACATCACAAACAGTGGTTGTAGCATTCTTCTCTGTTGGAGAGCTTCACTTTATTGTACAGCCCCATTAACTGATGAATTGAGGTCAGAATGGTTCATGTTATCACTGTGAGTATAGAAAAGAACGTGGCCCAAACGTGGAAACCAAACAGATTTTGATCACAAAAAAGGGCTCAGGGATAGTGATACCTGTGAGTATTGCCTTATAAGAGTGGTTTTTCCCCCCATTTGCTATTCTAATCAAAGGAAAAAGCTTATGGAGAAAAAACCAACAACTTAAATTTGGTGGAAGGATCCACTTGAGGAGATTGAAGTAGACGGACGCCTGAAATCTTGAAAGCAGACTACAGATGACCCTTTATTGCTCAAACACACACATACTTATCGTCACATATTCTGCAAAGTCACTGTCCACGCGCACAAGCATAGAATATGATTGGTTACACCGATACTGTCCACGCGCATAAACATAAGATATAATTGGTCATACTAACTCTGTCCACGCGTATAAACATAGGACATAATTGGTTATACCAACTAAAACATGCGAAACTTTTCTCAGTCTGATTGGTCAAGATAAACTGCTGAATTGAGTTTCTTTGTGCCAAGTTCCCGTTATCGTGGAATGTGCACCTGTGTTCTTCTAATTGGCATCTTTCTTTTTTTGTCTTCTTGTTTATTCTGTTCAAGGCCTTCTAAAAGTGTCTGGAATACTCTTGTGACCGATCGTTAGCTAAATATGTGTCCACATCCACTTGTATTTCTATCTGATCTACAGAAGGAAAGATTTCTGCATCCTCAGTTCTGGGAAAAGCAACCAATCTGAACTCTTGTCTAATTTTAGGGGTTTATACCAACACAGTTACCTGAGCCCCTTCTGCAGACAACCTAGCTCCTCGGAGCAGCAAAGTCTCTAGCAGATTCATGAATCCCCAATACTCCTCAATTTCTGGAATAAAAAGGTTTCATGAGATAGGACCTTTCGGGTTTGTCGAATCTATTCCACTTTTCTGTACCTACAGACCAGAAACCTACACTGCATAATTTGCCATTTGAACAAAAGTAGTCTGATAATGAAATTTCTAACACTCACTTCAGCTGGACTAGAACTAGTTCAATCACATCCTACCTTGTGACAGGCCAGCTATTTTATGTCTTAAACCAAGGAAGCCTAAAAGAGCAGCTGCAGCTGCATAATTAGAAAAGAAGTGGGAAAAGGATTTTAAACCAGCCCAAGACATAGAAATTTTGGAGTTCATTTTTCTTTTATCCAGAACCAGTTAGTCCCACTCCAGGAGAGCGCTGTACTTCCAGCCAGGTTCTGCAGCTTGAATCGCTCTGCATTCTGAGCACCACTGTAGCTACCCAAGAGAGAAAATACCACTATACAGCTTAAATAGGGTACTCCCTTATTTAACCAAACCAAACTCCTTTGGAATCTGTGGCAATCTTTTAAATAGCTTTGAATCAGGAGTTTAGCTTTTAACTAATTTGCTAAGCATATGGAGCTTTAGAAGCCAAACCGACAGATGAGAGGTGCAACTTACTTCCTAAGCACCTTCTACTCCCATTGATTTACCAGACCGAGCTGAATGAATGCTTTTAGCTTGATTCTTACCCAAATTGCAAGTTGTCTGAATGCTGTTTTTACCAGAAAGTTGGCATAAAGGACTTGTAAACAAAAGAAAGTAATCTTGAAAACTGAGGAGAAAGATAGCATTTCCCTTCCCTTCTAGCTTTACTTTAGAGCCTGTTATTTACTTTTTACAATTCATGAGCAAGCAACTTATTTCTTTCTAGTCCTTTCTTTAAAGGAGATTAAGTATTCCCATTGTTAATGAAAAGGTTTTCTTCTAATTAAAAGAAATTATAAGGCATTCACCAGTGGCATTATTCTAGTCAATAAACTAATTATGGTTGTAGCAAATGAAGGAAAAGACATCAACTGATCTTAGGGCCATGATTTAGAAAACTTTAAGGATGTGATTTTCACATTCCTTGAAAAAGCAAAGGAGATCTTACATGCACTTTTAGTTACTGTTTAGAATGTACAGAAAAAATACTAGTCCTTTGAAATTAGCATAGTGCCTCTGGAAATTTCTAGCTGCACTACCTACATTCACTTGGTGTGTCTCTGTAATGTCATGTTGGCTGAAGCAGGAGGAGAGGAGCATTGAATCTCCCTTTTTTATTGCACTGTTGCCCTCTAAAATTCCATTCTAGCTGAATCAAAATCATTCCAAATAATGAAAGTGGTATTTTTTGCTTTCATAATAATATCAAAAAATAAATTTCAAGTGCTATGAAGATTGCCATGATTTGTCCCTTAAAAATACTACTATCATCATCATCATTACAGTGAGGAAACATGTTTTTCACAACTTTGCAAAGGGCTAAGAAAGTTGCATTAACTTTACTTTGCAAATAAAAATTCTGAGAACTAGCATGGTGTGGTGTTTCGCTGGAAACCAAATATAAAGTCACTAGCCAAATCAGGCTTGAATTCAAAGGCAGGGACTTTACCTACTACTTACTTGTTTTCTTGCTTTTTGTCCATCTTCAAGATATTTCTTTTTTTTTTACACAAGCTGAATGCATGAAAACAGCTAGACATTACATAAAAACTTGTAAATTCCCTCAACCGAGATGCATCAGTTGCCCAGGCATGGACTCATAGCCTACTGCAATGTACAGCAGAACTGGCTAATTGATGAATTGTGCAAATGTGCGATTTTTTGTGCTTTTTTCTTTTTTGATATTGCAGTGCAAATGCTGGCATAGTCCATGATTACTTCTCATTCATGGTAGTACTTCCTGCTTGAAGTCATTGTGGTAGGGTTACAAGTGCTGATGTGATCATATCCTCAACCTTCAGAAATGTTTTAAAGTGGGATGTGATGAAATAAGAGAGGGAAAAATATTTAGTTTGGATTTGAAGATTGGTAACACAAAATTATTCCCATAATACAAAGTATTCCAGCCATGCCACTAATACTTCTGCCTCCCTTTTTGATAGCTTGCTTCCCTCGTGTCCTCATGAAAATCTTCCAAAAGCAAGCTGCATTGGAAGGTGTTTCAAGGTCATTTATACAATCAAACTGGGTCAGATAAGAGTAATAATACATGAAATGATCATTAACACTCAATATCTATTTGGTAATTATGCATCAAAGCATCAATTTCACATTTAATGTTGGGGTTTTCTGCTAAAGTTTTAGCATTCTATTTTGAATCAACTAGATAGTAAAAAGAACAAGGTGCTAAGGTTGCTAAAAGTTCAGGAAATTTGCTAGGTAACAAGCATTTCTGAAAAATCTTTTGGGGTATGTAGCACACTCTTTGACCCATTAACTGACTGTACCAACATAAAGTTTTGGTTTCGAGAGGAAACTAGAACTGTTGCTAGCTGAAGAGGAAGATGCTGCTATTACTCTATTAAAAATGCAAAACAGAGGCCAATTTTTTACTGTACCAGGCATCTCTTCCATTTTCTGGGTTGCATACAGGACTAGTTTGGATGACAGGCTGGAGAAAAATAAATTGAGATCTAATTTACTTTCACCATTATGAAGTAAAATTGCAGTGAGGATCAGACTCCAAGGTTTTCACAGGAGAAAAGAACAAATTAAAGACAAGGTGAAGTTTTTGGATTCACTGGGCTTTCGTCACAGCCACAGTGGCATGCCATCAGCAGATCCAGCGAAGACCAGAGCTGTGTGCTTACAGCATGTCCTGTGGCTGCTCCTCAGTGCAGAGGGAAGACGTCACACAGCAACATTCATGTTTCCCTGGATGCTCCAGAAAATGGGGAGGAACAGAACTTGACTTTTTTCCTCAGCCCATTTTCCTCCTCAGTTTCCCATTACATTTGTCTTTTCTGCTCTATGGATTAATACTTTCAAACATTTCTCCTATGCCCATTAAACTTGCAGCAGCATCCCAGTGACTTTTCTGAAGCTGTTCACTGTTGCTTGCAGGGTTATTTTCCCTTATGTGGACCAGTGTCTGCAATCTCAGCCTAGATTACTGGCCTTATTTACGAGGCAATGGCAGACAACTTGGCCTCTGATATCAAGCAACCCCCTTGGAACGCTGTCAGTGAATGTCTTTCTCCATATTTATTGGTGTTCCTCTTTTCCTCCTACCTTCAAGTCACAGCTCAGTTCTGACCCTTTCTGTACCTCATCTCTCATCTGATCATGTTTTTCTATTCCCTCCCACTGTTTGCTCACTTATTGTTAATCCTTAGTCTCTTCTTACTCAAAATCTCTCATGTCTCACTTTTTATACAGTCTCCCTGACCCTTTGACAAAACCCTCTCATCTCTGTCCTCAGGGGTTACAACCTTAAATCCTGTCTAATCTAGTTCCCACTGACACAGCAGATCTCACCTCTGTCCTGACACGGTCGCCAGTCCTCTCCCTGTTGTGTCTCGATTTTCTCTCTCTTGACTTCAGTAGTGGGGGAAGTGCAGGGACCTCACATTGCAGAGAGAGAAGATTAGCTGGGAATTACATGTCTAAGTTCAGACATGCTTCGCAAAATACCCAGCCAGTTGGGACTTAACTTTGGAAGAACACAAATTCCTTGGGTGCCTCTGAATTAAACTGCAGGGCTTCCCAAGAATTGCAAGTTTTATGCCGCTCAGCCAAGTGGATTTGTCACTAACTCCCAGGTAAACTTTGGGAAGATTCACATACGGGATTTTTCCTTTGCCTTTCCTGCTCAAGCAGCCTTGATCTAGTTGACTTTCCAAGGGGCAGCTGACCAGATCACGAATTCCAGTTTGTAATGCTTATTTTAAAAAGAGAAATCCTGGTTTCTCCTTTTTTTTTTTTTTAATAATACCAGCAGGTGGAAGAAATTTAATTTTGTCCTCCGCCTCAAAGAATAAAAAGCTACATCTCCCAACTCTCAGAGTGCCCTAACACAGTTTATTGTGTGATCTGTGATGAAGAGACATGCATTCTTGTCATCACCAGTCAATCTGCTACATAATTTAGGAAAGGATTCAAACATTCTCCAAATAAAGCCTGAAAAAGCAAAGATGGAGGTTGCTTGAATACTGGTCCGGTTTTTGCAGTGCAGCTCCATGCACACTTGGAGCATCCAGCAAAGCAGGGCAGCCCCTTGTGTTGCAGAGATGAAAATGAAGTGGTGGAGGACAAGTGAGAAAAACCCCAGAGCTATGGCTTGAGTTCCACTTGTACAATGCCAGGCTGTCTTTAAGATCTTTTATTGACCAGCTCCCTGCCCATCTTTGTATATGAGATTTCCTGTAGGTATCAGAGTGAACACGAAACTGAAAGAAGGCTGTAACAGCAAAGTCTCCGCTGACTGCTTGAACTGCTTTGTGAAAGAGTAGGTGGGCAAATGGAAGCACAGAGAGTATTTGTGATTAAAAAAACAGTCAATTAAGCCAGCCTTACGGAACAATGCAAACTAGTAAGAGCTAAGACTGGGGTGAAAGGACAAAAGTGAGATAGGGTTCAAAGGTTAGGACAAGAAGCTTAAAATCACACTGGAATATGGCCAGTCAGTGAAGGGTGTGAAGAAATGACACGATCTGAAAGGCAGCACAGCCAAAATATCCTGGCTGCTCAGGAGCATTATTTGTATCGCACTCCCACCCAGAGGCTCCATGTAAGTATCAGGGCCCCATTGTGCTACATATTGCAAAAACACAGCAAATGACAGTCCAAGCCAAAATCACAGGAATAAGCAGAGAAAAAGCACTGGCACTGCAGCGTGTAGGAGGCAGAGCTCTGGATGAGTGGGGAGCACAGTGAAAAGGTTTCATGCCAGAATGACTCTGGGTTTGCTCCAAAGGATCATGAACCTCTCAATGAACTTGCAGCCCAGTGAGTTCCATGTAGTTCCAGGTGCTGTAATGAATGTTTCACAGAGAGATAATTAACCCCCCTCACCCCAAAGCTCCGCAGTGCTGATGCTTTCCAGCACAATCTGTCCATGACACCATGGTAAAGTGCAGAGCCAGCTTTATTATTTCAGTTTGTTCTGTTCCTTTTTACTGCTGCTGCTCTCTAAGGTTAATTGTATTCCCTGTGCTGATGCACAGTGGTATCTATACATAGACCTCACTGTATGGATTCTTTCTTTTCTTTTTCTTTTTTCCCCCTTTTTAATCAATAAGGAGTTCAAACACTATGCAGCTTTCTCAATAAAATGCCAGGAGTCATCCAGTGAAGTGGGAGAGGGCAAGAGTAAAGGAGCAAACCCATGACCCTCTCTGACTCAGCCCACTCTTCTTTTGGTTTAGAAGAGTATTCAAAGCAGATGAAAGAAAAGACACAGAATCTCCCAAACGCAAACCTTTTTCTCGTGAAAGGTGGGAAGTAGTAAATGGTAGCATGTACCATTGCCCTGGTTCCTATATCTCAGTCTGCTTCCAGACTGAAGTCCAAGATCCAGCTAAGTAGTTAGGCCATTCCTTCTTTATTCTGACTCTTAAGTTCATGTTCACTTCAGAGCTATTTGAGAGACGAGATCAGTGGGAGCCCCATCAGGGATTTGGAGGTATGTCCTTTTTGGGATGGGCTTCAGCCACTTCAGCTCCATACCAGCAGTAGTACACAGACCTGATCTTTCTCTGCCCCAACTAATCCTGCAGCCAGAAGTATATGGAGAAGCAGAAGGAACAAGAGGGGTCCCTTGTAAATGTGGTCCTGTTGCATTAGCTAAGTGAAATCCCAGCTCTGGGTTTAAGGTGGAGGCTCAGGTTCATCAAATGCTAATGCTAATGTAATTCTTCTGCTGGTTCAGCTATCTTCTTGCATTGGTCTCATGAACGTATACATGACCACAGTATTCAAGATGAAAGAGAACCCATGGTGCCTCTCAAGATTAAGGGCCATCAGACGAACTGAGTCACAAAGTCACCATGCCCACAGCAGCCCACAACCAGCTGAGGGGAGGACAGAAGTATGTCTTTTTACCATCTTGAAGAATGAGACGAGCTCTGTCTTGAACGGCAGTCTGTCCATGTGGCTGCTCACAGCACTTGAGCCACATGGTGCCACTGTGCCTCAGACATGGCATCCTGCAAATCTGCGGCTCCGGCAGGTGGTTTGCAGTCAATCTCTTACTTTCTGTGGATCAGCTTCTCAGGGGTCCACAAGCAGGCACAAAGTCAACCAAGTTCATATGTCAGCGTGCAATGCTACCAGAAAGTAAAAAAATGTAAAGATTAAGGCAGATCCACTTCAGCACAGTGACTACTGCAGTACTTGTACTTGGCCAGTTAGGTTGGGAAAAATTATCTTTCTCCTATTAGCTGCATTGTGAGAAATTTATCCCAGTCTCTAATAAAACTATAATTAGGGTTTGATGGAGGCTAAATGGACTGTCAGATCATTCTACTCTGATGACTGTTACAGCATGTTTCCAAGATAACCATTTAACACTGCTCACCATTAGCAAGTATCTTTGAATTATATTTAATTTCATTTTGTGAGGGAAAAGATTATTGTAATTTAACAGAGATCCATAATATTTTCATGGTGGTAAGCAAGGAAGAGGTAAATCAGATTATTCATTTCATACTGAAATCAACCTATGCTGAAAGTAAACAACCACCTTTCCGCTCTTTTGGATGATCAAGCTCCCTTGTTTTGGAACAGTTAATACTGAACTTGAACAAATCTCTCCTTGTTTAAAAGATTAGATTTGAGGAACAGACCAAGATAGATGGTTTCTTTCTCTGTAGGCTATTGATTAATGGATTGTACTAAATGGTGTGACATGCCCTTTAAATGGAATTTACAAGTAATATATCGTATGGCAACTGCATTATTAATGATTTTGATACCTGGTATTTCTGTCTTCCTACTCTGAGCTCTTCTTATTTATCCTGGTGAAGGTGGAGGGAAAAAGCTGGCTCCCCCCAGCTTGCTGGGCTTTGTTCTTGCAATCATATATATTCCTAGGCTTATTCTCATTATTCACATAACATCTAGCCTGACACTTTTCCTTACTACATGCCAGCACAAGGCCAAAAAAACGAACACCCAACTTCCTTTGCAAGAGAATCGCCAAAGCCTTTAGATAAATATAACTAACTAAGAATTGAAAATGGCTGAAGAGCTTATTCCCTTCATTATTATTAGATGTTTACAGTCCCACATAAAAGCAAGCAGAGAAAATCAAATTTTGTTTTGTTTTGTTTTTTTCATTTTAAAATTTCTCTGCTTATTTTTCCTGCACTTTGAGAGGCAGCCTGCACTGCAAATGTACTAGTGTGTTTACCAAGAGGTAGACTTACGCATGGAAGACTGAAATGAAGGGCAAAGAGAAATTAAAAGGCAATTTAACAAGAAGGCAAACTCAAACAACAGTATTGTTCCATTCATATTATTCAGTCTTTCAAGAAGGAGAGAATTGTGAACTCCCAGAAACAAAGGGATAATTCACAGAAAATAAAGACATTGCAGAAAAAATATGTTTAGTCTTCACCAGCAAAGGCATCAGGGAGATGTTTATTTCAGACCCTTTCCTCTCATAACAGTCAAAGAAAGATGCTGTTAGCAGCTGAGATGTTAGAAGAGAAAATATACTATCAAACTCATAAATTGAACAACAATGAATCATCAGAATCTGGTGGAACTGCTGAGGAAACTTCTGACCGAAGTTACTGGCAAAAGCATGAGGGGCACAACTTACTCATTAAGATATTTTATTGTCATCAAAACCAAGGATCTGGCTTGCAACTAGTAATAACATCTAGCAGCTTTACTGAATACTGACTGGTATCAGATATTGAAATCTGTCTTTGCTTAAAGAGCTCAGAATGATCCTAGGAACAACATATTAGAGCTGCCACCTGTTCAAAGCATCCTAACGTCAGCATATGTATTGAGATGAACAGGATATGATAAGGACTGGAGCTAACTCAAAGTCAGAAGTCCCACTCTTTGGGAAGCTGCGAACGTGTAAAAATACTTTATCCAATTTCAGAATGAATGTTCCAGAATGAGAGAATGGGAAGTAAAGTCCATAAGTGATGGCCTGAAATAATCAAAACATTCAGTGTTGCAATTTTCCAGGAGGTCCCAGACTCTCACTGGGGCACAGTCTCAGTTCACCTCTGTTTCTAGGTTCTGACCCTTCCGGACCTAGGAAAGAGACTGGGAACCACATGGGCACAAACTCTGGGAGCTGCACCCAGAGACAGACACCAGAGTGAGGAAGCGAGACATCTTCGGTGTTCAGCTCTGCAGCAGGGAGCCGGGAAGCCCAGTCCCTTGAGCCACTCTGGGTGGTGATTTTGCCTCAGAATGGAAGATGCGTGAAGGTCAGACTCCAGATGAGGAAGCCAGACAAGCTACACTTTTTTACTGAAAACAATTTTCCCCTCCTCCTCCCCCAAAAAAATTTCAAAAAACTTTTTTTAGATGGAAATAGAAAGCATTATTGAACAACAAATTTTTTTTTCACCCTTGCCAACCTTCCTTAATATTTCTCTTGTTTTTCCAACAGAGGAAGGGATAATGAGGAGAGAAATAATTACCACTCATGACCAGCTAGTGTGAAAGTGTGGGTGTGCTCTCTGCTGAGTATGTCAGTATACAAACTTACATCCTATGTAATAATTATATTGTTCTACCTTTTGCCATGGTGTGACATACAAAATCTCAGTATGTCAAAAGACCACTAGAAGAAGAATAAATATTGAAAATGGCTGTAAAATCTTTGAACAATGAAGTAAAAATAGATATAATTCAATATTCATCAAAGTAATTTCAGGAACAATTGCTGCATTCCAAGAATAAATATTACCTACAAGCATTTAATTTGTCTACGGAGAATTTTTTAAACCTTTAATGACTGAATAAAACTTATGAGAAATACATCTTTTAAAAATTAATCCAGACAAGCTAGATTTTTCTCAACCAGTTCTTTAGTATCCAAGCAGTGCTTGAACAACAGTCCACTGAAGACACTGCAAACAGCTCCAAGAACTTCAGTGGGACTCTTCACATATTGTGTAGCACTGCAAGCAAAGAAGGCTTAATAGCTGAGAAGTCAGGCTTTTAAGCCTAATTGGCTTCTCAGGTGCTTTCATGCAAAAGTTGAATTTTCTTGAATCCATTTACTGAGTGGAATGTATTGAATTTTCTTAAAGCAGAGGTTATTTTGGCCTTTGATTCTGCATCATTAAGCAGGTTTGGTTTTGTGTTTTAAATGGGGTTTATATCACTTTCAACAGCATTGTAAGTGTCCTCCATGTTCTAGTTCAATGTCAAACTGCCTGAGACACCAGCTGTGTTTAGGTGCACAAAACTTCATCTGTCAGAGATACATACAACATCATAGTCAAAATGAAGAGTGACTCCCAAAGTGACAGTGTACATGGGAGTTTAGATAAAAGATTCTCATTATGAAAGAAAGTTACTGTTTTTGTAGACTCCATAGGCAGAACTGGGTAAAATAAGAAGTCATCTGATATGTAAGCTCAGCCTATACAGAAACTGACCCAAACTCTTCTTCGATTTTTGAAAAATTGGTTAAAATTTGTCTGCAAGTTATTTTAATTGATCATTTTTTACAATCTGTTTATTTATCCCCAGACAAAAAAAAATCTTAGGAGTCTTTCAGTCCATTCGGAGACAGTAAGTATTGGAAGTTTTTTTAAAAAATAAACATGGTATCATGGAATTTTCACATTACTAATGAAAATACAACACAAATCATGGTTTCTGATCTACCAATGAAAAGAAACAGAAAAAAAAAATCCTTGTAAAAATATTAGGAAAATAAGAGTATCTAAACATGTGAACAACTTGCTAAACATGGGAGTTTTGTAATGTTTTATCTACTTGTCTGCAGGTTTTTACAGTAACTCATTATTTTGAATGGATTTCATTGATTTTTGCATTAAAGATAAATGGTGAAGTTGGAAACCTTCTTTTCTCTCTTTAAACTGAAGTAATAATACTAATTGAGGAACATGTTTATTTTTTCTAAAAGTGTGCTATTTCCATATTATTCACAGGATTGGTACAACAGAAATTAAACTGACAAAGAAAAACATTGCAAAGAAATAAAGTAAATTTATGGATGGAATTACTTTCAGAAAGAAGTATAAACAATCAGGTATATCTAGTTACTTTTTCAAAGGCCAGATAACAGAGTGAAGAAATGTATTTCTTTCATTAATGTACCCAGTCCTACATTCCAGATTACCACTAAAGAGAGGTTAGTATATTTGTGTGTTGAGTCCAGAGCTTGCAAATGCCCACAAAGAAAAATAAGAAACAGTTTCCTGTACCCAGAGTTTTCTCATTTGCTTATTAAAACAATGTGAAAAGTCAAATGATTGTCTTCAGGAAGTTACCTGTTCAAAATTATTTTTAATTCTCCTGATTTAGCAGCATTGCGAGATGAACATACATGCAAATAAAACAAAATTAATTTTACTATAGTAACTCCCTATAATCACTTATTTCCATTCACCTATAATCCACTCCTTTGACCCAAATGATCTCTTTCTAAACTGACTTTGTACACAGTCTGTAAAGATTTCTTTTTCAAGGAACAATACTTGCAAGATTTTCTGAGTCTCAGCTTATGCAGAAGGCAATAATATAAATTCTACACAAATATATATACAAACCCACACATATACACAATCAATATATGATAAACAGAAGTTTGTGGATGCTTCACTGAAGAAATAATGGTGCTTAAAACTCAGATTCCTAGCTTTGGACCAAATATAGCCTTCTGTGGGCAAACTCAATGTCTGTGAAAGCAGAAAGCCCACCATCACCACATCACTGATGAATGTGGCACATGGTAACCACAGGTCTCATTGCCTTATAATTTGGTGGTGAAACACATGCAGTGTGTCATACGTTCCCACTACTATTCCCACTAAACAGGTAACTATTATATCATAGTAAGGCATGGCCATAGTCAGCACTCCAGTGACAAGGTCTCCTACTCTGTGAAGTGGCCATGGCAACTGGACTACCTTTCCAATTCTTCCTTTTACCTTGCCATAAAGCATTAGCAGAAAGTGCTTTTCTGTGATACTTTTTCCTTGATAAAAATGTAGACTTCAAAAGGATTTCATTTTGAACAGAAAGGAGCCAGCACATTTTGATATCATGAGAATGTCCCATGTCTTTCAGCATCTCCAGAGGGAAAAGTTTCCTCTTTAGAATTAATATATTTTTGTGTACCTTTGAAAGAAAAATACAAAATCAAAACAAAGCACTCAAATCAGCCTGAGACAGTCACTTTCTCTTTCATGGGATGTATAAAAACAAATGCATATATGCATATGTCAAAATAATAAAAAGAATATATATTTTATCCCCTTTGGGAATGGGAGAAAACTGTGAGCTATGATCAATGCATAGCTAGCCAGGATAATGTAGGAACGAGATAACTTTGACAAAGCAATGAGAATTCAGAAAGATGCAAACCTGATAATCCAAACGTGTTGTCGGTGGTATGCAGAGGGGCAGCTCTGACCAGGGCTGGCAATCCCCCACAGCAGGGCTGTACAAGGGCAGCGTTGCTGCTTACTGGCCTCCGCTGGCTCCTGCAGAGCTGACACAACCAACTGACCCGTCAAAGCCCTCAACGCCCACCAATGCCCACCCTTCACGCACAGCCTGGACTGTGAGCCCAGCTATAGGGAGCAGAGGATACTGTAAAGCACCATCTCTGACAATGGGGAAAATCTGCTGCTCTTCCAACTTGTCTGTCTCAAATGATTAGGTCCCACTCTGGGTTTAAGCAAAGCTGTGGGTGGAGGTGCATCAAACCCTGCATGTTGGCAAGCCATGCTGTACCAAGATCTATGTTTAAGAAATACCCAATTGTATTTAAAACACAATCTCAGTCCCAGCTACTTCAAGACCTCAGGCAGAAGATGTTTGGTCTTTCCTCTGCTCCATCACAATGAACCACTGCACATTGACCACTCAGCCACTGAGCTGCACTGAAAGATAGCCAGCAAGTTACTGCAGTATCATCACACTTAACACGACACTAACAGTGAAGCGTCTGCAATACCAACTAACTCTAGGAATGGTGATCTGCCTGACTTGCCTAGAGCATTGCCAAGCCTTGTTGAAATACCTGCTCTTCCCAGGAGAACCAGACACCCCTCGGTGGGGTGAAAATGGCCTCATGGTGCCACAAGGACAGGCTGTCCCCTTCCTTTGACTTTGAGAAAAAGGAGTTATCTCCCTTTCCTCGGGAAGCAAAAGGTCAGGGAACATCTGCATTTAAATGGAAAACAGTTAGTAGTGTTAACACCAGGAGCAGCTCATAATTAGGGATTATTAGCCCAGCAACATGGAATGATTGATACAGAGTTAAAGCTAATGACTTTAAAGATGATTAGGCCATTTTGTCACCAGTTGTTTACTCTGTCTATAGACACAAAAATCCGTTCACTTTAACCACTGCAGAGCTCTGTATGATGCCTTACGGGGTAGGAAAGAGTGCAAGCTGTGATGTTGTAATACACTCTATGATATAAGGTACACATGTAAGAGAGGTATGTTGAAATCAGTAAGAAAGCCTGGCATTTATTTAGGTAAGCAAGATGCAGCACAACTGAGGATTGCTGTGACTATCTATTTTAGGAATTTCTGCAGCAGACTCGAGTGCCACATCTGGAACCTGTGAATTTTGAGTTGAATTTACTGTTTTCAATGGTTACAAGAACTTTTTTCTTCCACTCCATTTTTTACGTTTGAAGCAAAGTTCGGAAAATGTTTGGATGTGCAAGCAAAAAGACAAAAAAACCTTTCTAGGTGAAAATATCTGAATGTACACAAATGAGGTGGTACAAGACTATCACTTCAATGGAAATCCACTCTTGTGACCTGATTCAATACAGAACAAGAGCACCCACTTGTACTTTCAAAGGCAACAAGCCTTAATTGACTACTTAATATAAGCATGTTCTCACATGCTTCCCTTGAATGGAGGGGAAAAAAAATTTTACTTCTCTAAGTGCCTTGCTGAACCAAATCTTCAATAATGACCTTTGAGCAACTGCAAATGGATCCTGAGTGAATGCTGAGTCAGCAGAACTGCTGGGACTCCTAGGCCTCCTTCTAGAAATCAGGCAGAAAAGAGCAAAAAACAGCTCTTCTACACATGCCTCAAGGGGTGGGAGATATGTTACCAGTCTCACCTATGAACTCTTCATTGCTTAAGATGTGCCACACACCCCAGTTGCTTTACACCCTGAAAAGATATGTGCACTGGACATCGGCATCACACATGAAGGGTTCTCCACTCCAGTGATGGGGAAATAACCAGGGGAGATGGTGCAGTGGAGGGCAGCCCCCAGAGGGAGAAGGGAAGAGGCAGGGAGAGAGCATGGGGCCATTCCCTATGCCATCCATCATCGCTGCAGCCACCTCACAGGAGATAACCCTGTAATAGAAGCTGGCTAATTTCTTTAGAAGTATCTCATTAGTCCCTCCCTTTCTAAGCTGCCTCTCTATTAAAATGTGATAAATGAATTCTGCCATTCCCAGTTCCAGCCTGTCCCCTTAGTGAAATGAAGATGAGTTGTGCTGGCCAGGACTCAAGATAGAGATAATTATACAGGGGCCAGGGGAAGTATTTCATTTGCCGACTGCAGAGCTGCTCTATCAGTAGTAGAGATGGGATCTCTTATTCGTCCAATTGCTCTAGGAAACACTGGACAGAAAATAAGAGGGTATGGAAAATGCATGTTCCCTAGTGAAAATATTCTATACACATTCTCTGCATAACACTTTTTTGTAACCTACATGTGAATGACTGGGAGCAATGAACATGAGGTGTCTGATACTGGGACTGGATTTCAAGTGCTGTGCAGGTCTTCCCTTTTCAGTTCCCAGCTGTGGTCATGCAAGAACCCCCGTGTGCAGGACAGTGTCTACTAGTGCTATGCAAAGATATACACACTGGCACGAGCGTTATTTTTGCCTGTTCACAGGGGTGCCTGGCTGTTGCGGCTGTGCAGAAAGGACATGCTGGAGGGCTGCAGCCAAGGTTCTGACCTCCCTCTCTGCAGTGAGGAGCTGCTTCTGAGAGGACAACTTACTCCTTCTCTGTGCACTGTGCAGATAGTTTTGATGAGCAAGTCGGCATATAAGGGGATGCCCTTTGCACCTCTGAAGGAATAAAGCAGGATCAATATTAAAACCTACAGATCAAGTTGTGATGTTCTAACTATAACTCAGCCTGAAACACTGAAATATACTAAGAAAAACTGTTCAAAATTAAAGAAGAAAGCAGATTCTACCCTGCATATAGGATTGTCCTTTCTACCTCTTGTCCTGCACCCGGCAATAGAGAGGAATTTATGACTGAAATTTCAATTTCTACTTTCCATCCTCCTCTTGTACACACAGAAATGCATTTCTGACTTCCATCACACACTCACACACAAACACACTCTGCTGACTTCCACCGGGAATTTCATTTCTGGCAGGCAGCTTATGGGTCATAATGAATCCGAGAATTTGACTGACTTTTCTTTTAGCACTTTGCCCTCTTAAACACTGACAGGATCTCAGAGCCCCTGCTACTTTTCACAGCCAGCTAAGTGATGCATTGATGTCTCGCCAGCTACATTTGAATTCAGTTTTGTGCAAGACAGAAGCATCTTCTAGATGTGCTGGATTTTAATTGAGTAAGGAAAGAAATGCAAAATGTTATAAGATGAGTAATCTGAGAAACATATTGCCATATTTTATCCACCCTAACTTAAGTTAGTGTCAGCATAAATAAAACAACCCTCTTCCCTCCCATAATCACTATCCTCCCTTCTTTTTTCTCAGAACAAATACTAGCTAAGATTAGAGTTAAAAGATACATACTTCTATTTTTATTGCTTAAATTCATATGTTATGTTTCATCTATATCAGAAAGACAGCCACGTCAGGGCAAGTCTTGGTATTTTCCACTGTTCTGCTTGTAATAGGTGAGAGAAAATTAAATTAACACCAAGTGTCGTATATGCTTGAATAATGGCCATTCCCCATACTTCCCACTCCCCAAAATTTGCCCTTAAACAGAAGCAGAGTCATTCTGTGCATGTACACTGCCTATAGCAGGCAGGGCCACTAGTGTGTGTCATACAGTATACCTGGACAGAATCTCCCAGTGAGGAGTCTGCCCAGGAAACCTGAGTTTGTAGCAAATCTCTGGTAGAATTAACATTGAAATCTGCAATCAAGAGATCAAATAAATTTGAAAAAATTGTCTAAGAGATAAAAAGACCCTAACTGATAATAGTACTGGTGTACATCCTCCTTTCTGCTCTCCCCTAATTTATTTATTTATTTATTTTTTATTCTTCCATACAGAAAGAGTGTTTTCAAGCTAACACAGTCATTGCATTAAACAAGAGGATCAGCACATGTGAAGAGCAGAAGCGAGGTCTCTGTGAGAGAGCATGGTTCAGGTGGGTGGTTCACCATGTAACAGAAAGAAAAAGAAAGAAGACGTTGTGAAAGCAAATATCTCTGATCCTCTCAAAGACATCTCTCCATCTGTCTGTCCATCCTAATTCTTGCATTTACCATCCAGACAGCTGCTTGAGTGAGCAAAGAGTGATTGTGCAGCCTGCAAAGAGTAACTGTACAACTTGTCCAAGAATGTGTAGAGGTCAAACTCTCCCAAACATCCATGAGAGCTTTCCCACACCACATCCAAACTGGCTGGTTGCTGGCTGGCTGAACCAGGGTCACAGCACAGCGATCTCATTGCTGCCATCTGTAGAAGCGAAGACCTGCCTAGTGAGTCCTAGGAAATGCAAGGTGTAGGAACCAAGTCATCGTATCTGAACAAATATAAAATACGCACCTGTGTAAATGATATGCAAAACTGAGAACAGAAAGGACATAGTCTGTTTGGAGAAAGAGGCGGGGGAAAGACATCAGATGGGAGGAGGTTGCTACCACTAAGACAATTTATCTGGGTTAGAGCCTGCTCTCAAGTTTGCCCTTGAAATGAGCACAGCCCAGACAAATTGTTACAATGGCTTACAAATTATTGACCTCTGGTACTCAGATGTAAAGTAGAAGCCATGGGTGGCAATGCTCTGCTGGTTTCAATTAGAGGCTTGAACACAGTTACCATGCCCTTCCAAGATAATATCCTAATCACTAACCTCTAGGAGAATTCTACCTGCATCTCCAAATCTGTTCTAGATGGTATGAAATAGCCACTGGGTTTTGGAAATGAAATCTCTTTTTTCTGGTTTGCTGATTCCCCAGCTGCTGAGCTATCTATACATTCTTTCCGGGTTTTCTTCCATATTCACTTTATACAATATTATACGATATGGCTTCTCTATGGATACTTGAATAACTCATTATCTTTTTGTGTATTTCCATGCTCCAGATTGAGGTTCATGTGCTCACATTTACCAGAAGAGAATGAGGAAAATGGAAGGTGATGCATTATTGCAAGGTATTCTCTAACTTGCACATATGTTCATTTTACAAAGGGGCTGTGCTCAGAGGTGTTAAAAAGTTGCTGGCTTCTGAGTGTATTTGGGAAATTTGCAAGAGAGTTGCTGTTTGATCTCTTCTTGAAATGTCTTTTCTGTTTTTAATAAAAGCAAAACTATGCTAAGAATCCAGGTAGGTGATTTGTGAATTTTCAGTACACTGCTGCCTCTGTTAAACGTCCACAGGTTAAACCTCTAGGTCTGTAATTTTAGATTCTCTCTTCATATTAACATTCTTAGGTATATGGCGTAACCCATTACTCATGTTTTCATTTAATAGTTTCACTCCATATCCCCGTTAAAAAGGTTTCACCTAAAAGACATGTATACACAGAAAACTACATAGAGATCCATTTATCTACCTCAGGAGGATGAAAAGCGAAGAAAATGATGACAGAATATAAGTCAGTACCTCCGGGGTGGCTGAATATTTCAAATCTGATTGCTGAAAGGCAGGTGCCAATCCTTTTATTCAGAAGAGAACCTGTGCATTGCATTTGGGCTGTACTTTTTGCTTTTATCATCAGTTGCACAGAAAATATAACTGAAGAGATGCAGAACTGAATATTTTTGAACCAAGCTTTTATAAGAAATTCCACTTAAGAATTTGAGAACTGTTTTTCCCATATAACGCAGTGGTCATGAACATGCGTGCCCTGCATCTCTTCATCTCTGCCTCCAATTCTCCCATCTTGTGCAAGAGACCTGCAACACTGAGGCAGCATAAAGGGGCTGTATGAAACACCCACGAGCAGAAAACTCTCCAGGCGGTAGGAAACTCCCTTTCAGTCTCAGCCATCACAAGCTGTCTCTTGCCCCGTGCCTCTCCCCTGGCCTGTGAGAGGTGATATCTCAGGGCCAGAGGCTTTGACAGAGAGGAGTTACGCCAGGCATTTTTGTTGGCACAGAGTCCATTAAAGGAGTTCAGCTAAGTAGAATTAGAGCAGCCCAGGTGAGCAACATCTGAATTTGGGCTGGCCCTGCTCATAAGGCAAATGTAAATGGGCTTATTAACGTTACAGTAAGATTACAGAGGGTGGGTGATGTGAGCATGTCTTGATGTGTCAAAGGAAATCCCTTGATTTCCATTTTTTGCCCAGAACTTGCATCAGTATTTATAAGCAATTGCATTTTTATTCTAAAATATTGTGACCAATATGGTCATACCACTTCTGTTCTCCCTCCATTCCTCTGTACGTTTTCACAGAGCAAGATACCGTCAAGTAGGTATGAGAACAGAAAACAGGTAGTGAATTAAAGCAGTTTCAAAAAAAAAAAAAGGTAAAAAGAAAAAAAAATGTTTTCTGCTACATTTTATCATTCTTATTCTGCAAATGTATGCATAGTCAAGAATTACTAGAATTGAGGCACAGATCCTGAGTGGAAATAAAAAACAACTTACATATGTATATGTAGGTGTGTTTATATATATGTGTGTGTGTACATTTATCTTGTAAGCAAAGCTGCCATCATTTGCACTAATCACAGCCATTCTGGGTAGAGATCCAACCTGTGGCCAGTTCCACTCCAGGACAGGCTGCAGCTATTACCATTGAGAAATTACCATTGCCACAACCACTAGCACATTTTTCCAATTAGTTTGAGAGAGGAAATGAGACATTTTTCTTTGTTAGTGCCTCTCTCTCTTCCTCTCCTTGCCCATCCATTTTATGCTTCCTGATGGTGCTCAGGAGGCTGTCGGGTTCCCTCCAGCACACTTCCTGCTTCCACCCAGCAGGAATAAACTGTTACCGCTTTGTTTGAAATGATTCCTGAGAAGCCTGATTCCTCTCACCAAAATGTGAATAATTGTAGCATTCGACTCTCAGCTTCCTCCTCAGGGATCTTTCTGAGTTAAATAGTTATTGAATTCATCCTGACAGGGATTGCCAAAGAAAACTTTATTTGAAGGACAGAGGGGGGAACAAACTGTTTGCTGAACTGAAAAAAGTTTGAAATACTATAAAGGGAGAGAAAAAGTCCCGTAATGGAAGGTGGAAATCTGGGACAGACAAATCAGGCCATAAAATGTAAGATCAACACAGCAATGGGAAGCAGAAAAGCATATCCTGGGCCAAACATACCGAGGGAGACTATTATACACATTGACCTCAGATGTCATATACAACATGCATCTGCAAACCACCTCATACTTCAAAGTCCCACATTACACTAAGCTCAACAAGTCCATGTTGGGAAGGAAGAGGGTCTGAGTCAACACTGTTAAGTGTACAGTGTATGAATCTAAGATACAGACATCTTCAACCCCATTTATCCAGTTTTTCATTTCTAAACTAAGGCCATTGCCCTTCCCATTTTAAACACCAAGAACATGGTTCTAAGTCAGGAAAATGGGGTCATCTTACTCAACACATCTGCTTAATGCATGCCTGTTAATCACACAACATCCAGTCCAGTGAAAAGGCAGGAGCAGCACAGCTCTAAGAAAGGGAGCTTAACTCTCTTTTGGCCCATGCACCATCAAGTACTAACAAGGCTCCCTGAATCAGAGTAAAGTGAAAATGCTGGTGAGCTTTATCAAGACAGGTGACTTTAAGTTTCACCCTCACTTACAAGTGCAAAGCTCAGATGTGATTTTCATCTCTTCTGGTTTCCATCTGAACAAGATGAGCATAAATACTTGAGAGAAAGTTTCTCTCCAGGTGTTCTAGCAACAGTTTTCTGTAAAAGGTGTCAGAGATTTTACAACAAAGCCTGCTTTCCATTAGATTTTTAGCTTAGCTGTGAAATTGGTAGGTGGTCCCCTACACTGAGTAGTAACGTCACACTTTGGCTTGCACATAAACTGATTGTCACCTGCCAATAGTAATGACGCAGTAGCAAAAGCCTAATAGAGGATCCCTTCCAACTGAAATATTCTGTTCTAGTCTAGTCTAGTCTATTCTTTCAAGTGAGCTGGTCAAACAAGAGCAGATAACATACAGTCCTCTTGCTACAAGTGACTGGGAAGCATGAGACTTTCAGCTTTACCTCAGCAGCCCATCTTTCCAGGTGTTTCCCCACAGTTACAAAATGTGCGTATATGCAACAGTGGTCTCTAAGATTTTTCTCTGCTTTTACAGAAATACCATGATCCTTATACACATTGCCACAGTAGCCGTAAATGGCAGGTACCTTGCTGACTGAGCTACTTCAGACCTGCATCACCACAGAAGCTGAATGGGTCACAAACTGATTGAAGTGTGTATCCTCACATTTCTCTAGCGATGTAAAGAAACACTACCACCACCCTGGAACTTAGCTTAATGAGAGGGAAACAATGCACCATGAGACTTGGGCCCTGTCACCTGCCTCATTCTATGTAATAGAACATCAGAGGTCCCACCATAGCCCATCTGCAAGCACTCACAAGCATCCTGACCAACAACAGCTATTGTCTCCATTGGCAGTCAGGTGTATTGTGTGGTGAGAACCAAGGCTGTCCCCTGGTCACCAGTACAGCAGTGAACACCACCACTGCCCTGCTCCATTCTCATGGTTTTCCAGAGTTTCTGACTTGGGCCAGTAGCTTCAAGCCAGTGCCCTTCCCTCTACACTCACAAGTCATTTTCCTCTGTCGTGAGGAACTAGTAATGAGACCTGAAAACACTTTGTAGAAAAATGCTTCCATTTTTCCCCTGAATTTTCTGCATCAGCTGACACAGCTCATGAGAACTCAGAGATTTGCTCAGAGGCAACACTGAAAGCATGGTGGTAGGGAGACTCACCCCTGCTGACAGATTTGCTATGGTGTCTAAAGCCACCATGAGGCACAGAGAGGGCAATGTAGGACCAAGAGATGTGTGATAGAGCTACTAGCCTGGAGGCACTTTGTGTCTTCACTGAAGTTTAGCTAACTAGTAGGAACGCCAAATTGTCATCAAATTGAAAACAGTGGCAAACACCGTTAGCTTTTCTGACCTTTCTTTTCACACCTACCTGCAGTCTCCTGGTATTTTACTTACAGAGTCGCACTCTACTTCATCTTTCATGCTTGCCTTTCCCTGTTAAGGAACACTTAGCACATTGTGTAGACCCTGAAAAAACTCCTCTATTGGGAATAATTAGAAATGTCAGCAGTGCTGTCTGATCTAAGAGAGGCACAGACCTCTGGGCAAATGAATAGGGTAGGAGAACACTTTTACTGGGACTGGAGATACGAAGATTTGACAGTCAAGCCCACAGAACGTGAAATTTCTTCCTACTTCTTGGAGTTATTTCTTACCCTTCTACCAAGATGTAACCAGGCTGCAGATAACTGTAAATAGCTGGACATTATAAGCAACAAAGTTCAAAGTTCTGTTCTGTGGCACAGTTTGTCATTTTTTCACAGGTTTTCATTAGGATTTCAAGTGAGCTTTCAAGAGTTATATTTTTGCATGAGAAACACCGGTGACAGTGGTCAGAAAATGGAGGCCTTGAAGTTACTAAGGGAAGGAAGGAAGGTAGGGAGATGCTGGACTAGAATTTGGCAGTCTGGTGGTAGGAGTCATGTATGAAATACAAAATCAAGGTCAGGATCAGACATGCTTTCAAAAAAATCATTTCACTATATACAAAGGTTATACTCCACTGATAATTGGGTGCTTTCCACAGAATAGTCTCCCATATTATCCCTTATAATTTGGAGTTTCCCTTCCATGTTCACCTGGGAGAATGAATGAGAGTGCCAAGGTGGGCAGAGGCAAGGGTATGGGTCCAGTCTGTATCCATGGTGAGTTTAGAGAATTCACTTTAGGGATCACCCTCTCACCTCCCAAATATCCATGAACCAGAAGTAGAAATATGAGGCAATTTCCTGAACTGGTGACCTGCTGAGCAATGAAATGACAACAGAAGAAAAGAGATGCCATAGCTGCTGTCCCCCTACACTACAGTGTTCTTGTGTTGATAATTACTTCACCAAATAAGTGTTTTTTCAGCAAAAGACATTCAAACACAGTCCCTTTTCTATCACAGAACAATCATAACTGTACACAAAAATATAAAAGTATTCATGCTGGATCACATGAAAGGTCCCTCTGCTGATACCTAAGGAGGAGTGTAAGAATGTAGCAAATATAAGTGATTTCCTCAGTGCTTCTTGAAAGTTTTACTAATGTGAGACTCAGAGACCTCTGAAGCCAACAGTGGTTTCTATGAATACGGTGACTCTCAACAGACTTCTCTTCCAGGAACTTATCCCAACTTATCTTGAACCTATGCAAGCTTTCAGCCTGTGGCAAGGAGCTTTGCATGCCAAGGATTCAGGACCCAACTCTGATCTGACACAGTTGTGTCATCTTGGCTTGAAGCTCTCAGGAAATCACTCACCTCTGAAAAACAGCTGTGAGAAAGTCTGTAGAATGGAGACCTGCAAGATAAGAAAGGGAAAATTACAGAGTTAGGGTTATTGAGCCAGAGACTGCAGGTAGCTCAGAGATTCAAGAAGAAAACCATCAAAACGGGAAGGTATAAAATCCTAAGAGAAAAAACAGGGAAATGGCATCTCATCAACATAGAGTATTGGCTCAAGGGAGCAGCAGAGATTAACCCTTCCCTTCACAACTGATGTCTGCTTGGCCAGGAAAGATTCTTCAGGTACTTTATCAGGGTGGTGAGCCTGCCAACATTTAGCCTAGTAGCTCTGTAAATCCTCTATCTCTCATATGTGTTATCAATACATATTTGCTTTATGCTTTTAAGTTCTGCTTGCAGAGTCTTTTTGCTGACCACTAAGCTGCCAAAATAAAGTGTCTCAAAGAAGGAGGGTTGCATTGTTCAGTGCAGAAGTAAGGCGCTCAGAGATACATGCAGCACATTAGCAGACATATGGGAGTGAGTCAGGCTTTAGCACCTGAGACTTCAAAGTGAATAAGGCCAGTAACATCTTCCTAATCCAGGATTTTTAGCCAGTATTTCTTTTTTATTTGTTTGTACAGTCACTGTGCACAAATAACAGCCATATTCTTGGACCACTATCAAGACTGACAAGAGAGATGCAGAATACATGCAGATTTTAAGGTAAAAATCTGTTTGCAGGGAACCAATATTGTTGAGGACGCAAATGCAGTATTTTTGAGAATGAACACCACTTTCCTAAGGAAGAAAAAAAAGAGGTAAGACACAGGGCAACTGTGACTCTAATGTACCCACGTTCATCAGATGGAATTATCTCAGTCATTTGGGATACCATCATAACACAGCACTGTCAGAGGATCAGTGTCACCTGCTCTGACAATAAATGCTTTGGTTGTTAGGCAGCAGCAGGAGATGATCATCTGCCTTGAATACATTAATGCCTCAGTCCATTCTCATTATCCCTCAATTCATGAAAACATTAGAGCTCTCATCATGGTGAAAGTCCTAGTGAAGTGTCTGTGGGAGACAGAGATGTATATGGGGCATGGTGGCAGAGAGAGGGGAAGGCACTCTTTCATATGTCAGCAGGGAAATTATTTAGTCATGTATGACTCACACATGTGGTAAATGTTGCTATAAAAGTCCCTTCCAGTTAATAATTAATTTTCTAAACACAAACATGTTCTCTTCTCACAAGAGAAAAGGCACTGTGCTCACTGGAAAGCTCATGCCAACTCAAAGCTTCCCCTTTAGCCCTCTTGTACATTGTGTCCACTGCAATTCTCTTGTAGCAGCAGCCTTCAAACAACTGTGCTGCAATTCTCCCCCTGTACAGGGAGGATTCAACCAGCTGTTAGCCATGGAGGGCATGTGTCATGTAGTGTTGGCATAGAAACACTTGCCAATTCATTATCGTATCTGCCAGCTTGCTTTCATGTAATTCTCCAAAAACGATTCTTCAAGATGCCCCTGGATAATCACTGTGTATAGTCAAGAGAGAAAACCCACAGAAACATTAAATGTTATCCTCTGTACAGACTTGAAAATGTTGTTACTGTCAGTAAATGCTGTTAGTAATGCCAGCAATAAAAGAAAGAAAATCAACATGGTATTTAATGAGCTTTTGCCTTGTATAAAATTATAGGAATGCAGATACTGGGCATGGAGATGTATGTGAGACAAGGCACCAGCCTGCAAGCCCATGGCATCCCACCTGGGGTTTCTGACTTTGATGGAAAGTAATGAGAGTTTGGCAGCTTTGGCCAAGTATTCAACTGCTCTTGTAATTGCTTCACAACCCCCCCCCCCCGGTCAATCTGCCATAAATGTGTGTCTGGAATAGCAAAGTCCCAGAGCTAGAGCAGCAGGGTTGATGTTAAGTCAAAATTGACTTTCACAGCTTCTGGCTACAGTGACCCTCATTCTTGCAGCCAAGACTCAACACCCTACCAATAAAAAGTACTAAAATTAATCTTCAAAGAGCTAATACAAACTGAGGGAAAAATGCCAGCACAGTAGACCCTCAGCACCTTTAAAGCACACAAGAACTTCCTTGACAGACTCCATGTACTTCAACTAGTGATCTTTTAATAGTCATTCTCCTGTCTTTATGTTAGGGAAACCACAGTCAAACTTCATGATAGTTGTCTTGAGTTCAACAGTTTAATTTACAGATTTGAGTTACTTGATGTAAAGCATCTAGGTGTCTGCATTGCTTAGTCTGAAGCAGTGCAGGGTCAAGACTTCTCAGCAGTGGTCAATGCCTCCTCCCAGAATGATGAACTGGAGCATGGCCAAGCCACTTCCTTCACAAAGAGAGATGGAGATGGAGATGGAAATGGAGATGGAGATGGAGATGAGATGAGATGAGATGAGATGAGATGAGATGAGATGAGATGAGATGAGATGAGATGAGAGACAACTGGGATGGGAAGTGGGGTCTAGGAGACCGAGGCTTGCTGCTTCTCCAGGGCCATGGCTGTTGTTGCTGGGGAAGGCCACCAGCCTACCAGTGGCCATCCTGTCTCCCTCAGCAGTGATCTTTTCAGACATCAAGCACAGGTAACAGAGGTAGCTGGGTTGTGCTGCTGTCAACAACTGTTGCTTTAGCAATTGTCTGCTTTCTCTGTTCTTCTTTTGATCCTGTGTGAGTGTTTCTGACTCCTCTGAAAGGACTGTTGAGATGTTACTGAGTATTATTTCAGGCCCATGTAATGTCACTGAACTGTGAGGTTTTTGTTGCCATACGAGGATGCTTAACTTAATGACAGGAACAGAGGCTGCCTAAAGTGCAGATTTAAGCAGAAGTTCTAGCAGACAGCTACGCTTGCTTATTTGGGGTCCCTATAGTTCACAATTTGTAAGTTATCTTGGTTTGAAAATTAATTTCTATTTTATAAGGTTAATTTTCAGTCAGATCAGTTTCCTGAACTGGTTCCCTGTGTAGCCACAAGAAAACTAAACACCAGCAGAGGAGAAAGGCAGGAACACGTGCAGCAGCCCAGGCTTGTATCAGCTTAGGCTGCCATAGAGACACACATGTGGTTATATATGCAGCTTCACATCATTACTGTATTATAGTCTTAGACCAAATTTAAGAACATGCCCCAGTAAAGTGGAAATCACCCTACTGCTCATCAGCAACATCAGTCCTCAGACTGCCTGACAGAATACACATCCTTTAGAGAAATGAAAACATTTATACACTTTTGATCAACACTTGATGAAACTCTGCAAATATAGCCCTTTCAACTCTTGCAGTCATTTCCATTTCAGGTTTTTATTATGAGAGACTTTTTTTTAATTAACACAGAAAGCAATTTTACATATTTGGTTGAAATATGAAGGTATCGGAGCCTGTCATAGGTGTTCAGTCTGTGTGCTCTGCTCTTGGTGCACTTTGCGCCCAAATAATAGGAAAAAAACAACTTCATAGAATTTTTTTCATGGCAGGAGAATGTGAGACAACTCAATGCCAGACTTTCTAATAGGAAGAATTATTGAGGAAAAGAAAGAAGACTGAAGCACAGGCACATTCCTCACCGGAGGAAGCTGCTTTTCATCAATAGCAAAACAGTATACATATCTTGTAAAGCCTTTGAATACTTTGTAATTAAAGATGCCATTCTCTGTAGGGATCATCATGCTCTTTTTCTTTCTGCTTATAGGTTTTATGACCTTTTTCCATTTCTAGTGCCTGTTGACAGAAATAAGAGAGCAAAAGGTTCATCAGCTTTTTATTCATCCAACCCAAGTAATCAGTTGAATACTTTAACTGGTGAAGGTAGGAACTTCTTTTTAAACTGATCTTGATTTCCACAGATAAATCTGTGCCTACAAGTTGTACATAGGATTCCCTTGATGCTTGTCATTCATGAGATGTGGTGGATGACTTGAATCTCATGGCATCCTTTCTGATCCCCAGCTGAGTGAAACTGTTTAAATATGTGAATAAGGAATACAGAAACATTTCTATGCACACACATGCTCTTGTTCACAACCCAATACCAATGATCATCTTAGGAGCAGCCTTTCTTCAGACATCCAGTTGCCTGAATATTCATGAATAGCAAGAAGTGGTGAGAGTGAGCTAACCCACCACAAATTTGTGACCCAGCTGCTTTGACTGGAGCTGTGTTTAACAGCCTCTCTATCTTGGCATTTTCTAATATGCTCATCACTGTGACATGGAGCACATTTTTGGCTTGCTGCATTGCTGTGGAGGGGGTACATTCCTTGTTATGAAAGCCTTGCTGACATTTATGGTTTTGCACTGAGTGGAATAAGCAGGCACATTATTAGCTAGATCCCAGTCAGGATATAACAAGAGGAGAAATCTAACTTTCTCCTCTCACAGCATTCAGCTCTCTGGGGATTCATTTATTTCCTCCAAACCTAAGCTGAAGCACAAGCAGCTACTTGAGGCTTGTAACACAAATGGTTTGCACGTAATGACCCAGTCTCTCCCTTTTCAACTTCTGGACCAAGTGTAAGTGCAAGTGAATGTTATTTCCCACCTCTTTTGGCGTAGCATGGCACCACAAATCATAACCTTCCCTCTCCCAGTCTAAGCTCTCTTGTAGGCTGCTGGCAACAGAAATAAGAATCCTAGGGATCTTTACATAATTTCTCACAAAGTCAAAGGAGCATTAACAGAGAGGGAAATCATAACGGACTTTTCTCTTCCAGCTGTGCCGGAAGCCTTCTCTTGATGCATTAAGAGTGGAGCACGAGGATACTAAAGAAATCCATGTATTACAACTGTTAAAAATGAAGCTGCTTTTAGGAAATGAAGTGGAAGATCACTAAAAGTGGCCAGACTACTTAGGCCAAAAGAAAAAATTACTCAAACCTTCTTCTAAAACTAACTGAGCTGCACAAAGGGCTTTGGCAGGTTGGCAGACACTAGAAGTAGGGAAGGTGCATGAGGGCTGCCAGAACATCGCAGCTTCCCTGGCTCCAGCAGAATTTCTCCCTGCCCAAGACTCCCTAGTACATCTGGAAGCCCAGTTTTAAATGGGCCAAGTGATGGGTCTGCTGCAGCAGCTTGCTTTGGGGAAATGATTTCACAATCCCAGTAAATCTTACCATTAAGAATGCTTCCTGACCTTCACAGTGAATTTTCACAGGCCTTGATCTTCATACACATAAGCAAGTTCACTTAGCCTTTTTTCTTTCCTTTCTTCTGCAAATCACAGTCAAAACAAGAAGCAGAAGTTGTAAAATTCTTATAGGAAAGGTTTCAGAGTTGGGGTGTTTAGTATCTCTAATCCCACAAAAATGGAGGAATTGTGTCTCTTTGACCACCTCCACTCCATCATCTCTGCCTTGAAAGTTCAGCAAAGCTATCACACATTTTATCCTCATTTTCTGAATGATGCTGCTGTCATCAGCCTTTTACTATTACCTACACAGCTTGACTTTAATATCTAAATAAATTTTCCTTCTCAATGCTCTGGGCCTTCGTCAAATAACATTCAAATCTTTCTTAAAGACTTATGTCCTTGTAAGATCATAAAACTTAATCTTCATCGGTGTATAGCATGTACATAATTCGATGTGACACACAGATAGATAGATAGCATCCCAAGTTAAGAGCTCCCCAGAGACCTCTCCATGTAGTTTTCCTCTTTGGATGTATTGATTTTAAATTTCCCCCCTGGGTACAGCCTCTCAGTATTTGCTTCTTTCAGTGGGGAAACCCTTTGTTTACTAGACAATAAATAACATCATTAATGCAGACAATAAAGGCAGACTTTTAAAGAAAATGAATGCTGTGGCTGCAACCTGTATTTGTCATGGGTGACACATGTTTTTCTCATTCCTTCTTTGTTCCAGGAGTGCAAAAGTCAACAGCAACAACAAAACCAGACATTTTAGTTGTGTCTGGTACTAAAGTTTTTGCACTTCGTGATCCGCGTCTCTCTTCTCTTGGGTTATTAAAAATATAAAAGGCAATATCATATTTGTTGGGGAGTATTGAACCAGTGTCACCCAAAAGGATCTGGTTTTATCTCTGTGCAATTACTTCCCATCTTTCTGTCTTTGCTATCTGTACTCAAGGAATGTGCTTTGTGACTCTAGTCAAGTGAAACCCAGAGTGTCAGCTGGAGGGAGGATGGGAGCGACACCACCACCTACTGAGAAAGGCATATCTGAGCTTTAATTTAAACTTGTCAACAAACATAAAAGCTTCTCCATCATTTTGCAACTTTTCCCCCTGTAAATTTCTCGGTTATTCTATTCTGCTCTTTTTTATGCACTCCTTTCAGTGAAATTGGCAATAGCTTAAAAAAAAAAGTATATTTGATGTTTTGGGCTGCTGAAACAGAAGAACAGATGGCAAAAACTAACAGGACACCTCTGCAGACAGTCCTGGAAAAAAAAAGGTGAAAAATGTTGTTTAAACCACCAATATTAACAGAAAAAGAAAGAAGGAAAAAACGTTCCTATAATCTGCCTCTAAAACAATCTGTTCACTGTAGAAGCATATGTTTGTATTGTATTACCAGTAATTTCATGGTGAGCAAAGCTAAATGATCTCAGATTTGACATAAGCTAAAAGCAAGAGTTATCATGGCTCAGTTGACTTTTAGGAGCTTGTTCAGCTGCACTAAATCATAAGTTTAAGCTCCAACACAGATTGGTTAATCTAATGCAATGTTTCAATGCACTAAACTGTGCTGGACTAGAACAGAACAGAAGGAAAGGCACTCTGTTGACCTCTGTGACTGATCATTCACTAACATCTTTAAAATTGTCTGCCTAATTTCCTACACTGTGCAATGCAGCTCAGAAATCTTTGAATCCTGGACCTGTTACCTGAGTCCAGCAAGAAAAGATTATTAGTAGAGGGGAAAAAAAACCCTGCTCCCTAAAAAAAAAATAATAAATTTTACACTTGCTCTACATATTGTCTGCTCATTCTTCCTGTATACCCAGGCTTATCTCTGCCATATTATTCTAAAGTGACTTCTTCTTATCCTTATTCCTAGTTACAAATATCATTTTAGACCTGAAAAACTTCTCATTACAATTTTCATTGAATCAGATAACTTCTTATGAGACTGTTTGTCTCAAAGAGGAAGCATTTCCTGACCAATGGAAGAGTTTTACTGGATCATGTGTATTTGTGTCATAATTTTCCAGCCTCAAGTTGTGATGAGGCAACATAACAGACTTTACAGTGTGGAAAAACATACGGCTGTTATGCATAACAAGAAGAGTGAAAAGAAAGTTCAAAAGCTGACAACCTTGGAGTAACTCTTACTCTGTCTATGTTATGAGGCCATGAAGTGTAGGAAGAATCATGGCATGTAGACCTTTTCTTTCTGTCTCTGGAGCGACCTACAAGAACATAACCCTGATACATAATTCCACTGTATTATTATTTCTTTAATTTCCACAGAAGAAGTTATTTTGCTGAAGAAATTTAATCACACACAATGACCCAGGCTGCTTTCTCCACTTTCACTCCCTGTCAATTTCTAATCTGTTCTCCTTTTACCAATAAATACAACTAATTGCACCTGGCCAGAAGAGAAGAATTATGCTTCAGATTCTCAGAGATCACTTTCTTTGAACTTTACCAGCAGAGACCCAGGGAAACAAGCACACAACAGATAACCTCCAAATTCCAGGGGAGGACTCATGAATATGTAACCTCCAGGCATCTAATGATTTCCAGGTGCACATCACTAACTAGCTCATCCTTAATTAATTAGCCAGCTGGCCTGGTTTGTCAGCAGCAGTAGAACAGTACAGGCACAGCTTCAAGGTGGGTTGTGTGGTTGGACTTTCAGCTCTATCTGAGATCAGAGAAAGCAGGCAAACTCCTGCTATGGAAACAGTGTTTCCTACAAGTAGAGGCATGCCAAAAATCCAGTTACATAATAAATCCAGTGTTATCCTTGAAAAGTACAGCAATAGTCTTGGTCAAAGACAAATGCACCATTTTCACCTTCTTATCTCAGTAATCAGACCAAGGAACATAGAAATTGCAACAGGAGTAGCTGAATATTCTTCAAGGTAAAATAAAAACTCCCCTGCAGACAACTCACTTTTCTTTAGAATGTGATTAATGAGAACATTTCTTGAGTATCTTCCTTACTCAGTTTATTTTCTTTAGTTTTAAATGCCCACGTCTATTTGTACATCATGATACAAGCTGAAGCTAGAAAAAAATGATTACCACTTGTGTTAATGTTAGAGAGGAACCACTAAGAAAAAGGACAATATGACAAATCTCTCAAAAAAATATTTTTGATGATCCACTGGAGCATGAGTAACTGAAATGAGCATAGAGAAGGGGCAGTGCAATGAAAGTTTTTGGAGCAACCAGATCTGTGTTCATTACTCAAAAGAGGGCATGTTGTTTAGAGTTATCAGGCACTGGATACCAGTGATTTACTCCAACCACAAATCAGAAACAATGCTGGACCAGTCAGTTGGTAAAATGAGTTTGTTTAACTGTAGAGGATGCAGCTGGGTAGCATTAGAAATCAGCAAATTCAAACCAGTCACTTTGCATTGTGTTTGATACAACCAGAAAGCTTTAAATATGGGAGTTGGAAACATCTTTATTTAACCCTTTAGGGATTTATTCTTTTTAGTTACTAGATAAGAGAAAAACATGGAGTTTGAGATAAAACATGTGACAACTGTTTTGTATTTTTACCAAAACAGAACCTCTAACCGAGACCTGGTTGTTCTGGTACTCCCAAGGTGTTTAGTTTTCAGTAAAGCAAATATCCTTTGCTACTCCTGGTTTTATTTTGATCTGTGCTGAAATAGATCCCAACAGCTTCTCTGTAACTAAAGCACATCTTTGTTAAAGAATCATTCCAGGAATGAATATAGTCTTTTGCTTTTGAGAAATCAAGGAACAGAGAATCTACCACTGTCCTTGGCTATTTTTTCCTACTGCTCAAATTTTTGCTTTGTATCTAATTTGATTTGATTTATATATTTTTTTTTCTGGCTTCATTTTATACTTTCTGACTCTCATTATGTTTTCCTCCACTGGCTTAAGAACTCTTTACCACTAGGCATTTTCTTCTCAGAAAGGTACTTATACACTGCAATCAAGTCACTCCTTTAGGAAAAACTGAAGAGATTGAGCTCTTAAGTCTCTCGGTATAATGTTTTTCTCTAGCACTTCAATTATTTTTTCAATATTCTCTCTAAAATGTAGACACTTTAGCTGGACTCAGTATTCTGGTATTGGCTCACACTACACTGTGTACAGAGTAAATCCCTCCCTAATCCTACTTGTTACTCCTTCTTACATTTCCAGGGACCAAGCATTTTTGTTGTTGGGGGGGTTTTCCCCACAGGAGTGTTCTGGGAGTCTCATGTCACATTGCTCTTCAACTCTAAGCCCTATGTCTTTTCCTGTGTCACTACTTTCCTGGGAACAGAGCTGGATTCTGTAACCCCTGCGTGCATTCAGTTTTCTAGACATACATCTCTGACTTAGCTTATTTGAACTTTTTTCTCTCTCATGAATGGGCCTTATTTTCCAGGTAATTCAGACCACTTCTAATGACTGCCCTCTTCACACTGGTATTTGCCATTAATCAACTCTTTGTTTCATCTTTAAACTTGAAATCATCAAGGATTTAATATTTACTGCTAGAAGATTGCAAAAAATGCAAGTAGCTTGCATCTAGCAGTGTTCATCACACAACCCCACCAGAGTTCATCTAAATATAGATGTAAGCTACGGGTGGGTTAGTGAAAAATAAAGTGTCCTATTGTCCCCTTAACCTCGGAGTGGAGGCAAGACAGAAGCAGAATTTACTTTAATCCATAGGAATGGAGTACTAACTGTGTTTTGATTTCACAGCCTAGGTATCAAAAAGAAAGAAGCAGGGAAAACAAGAAATTTCTGTTTATTTTTGTGTCTTTCATTACCTCAAAAACATTTACTCATGAAGATTCTTCTCCATCACAATGCTTCTGAATTAGTGGAGGGTTTGAAAATTTATTTCAGTCAATATCTCCTAGAGATTCTTGAAGGGGATTTCTAGGTTTGGGAGTAAGTGAAAGATACTTCAGTAAAGTCACAAGGGGTGGAAATCCAGGAGATCTTAGTCCAGTTTACTGTGAAATTACTTGTTACTGTTCACATATTTATCCTCAGTACTGCTAGAGAAAACAGCTCTGTCACTAAGTAAAAGGTTTTGATTACACTCAGTCTTGGCAGTCTCTCTTTAAGATAAAAGCCTCTGGGGCTGATTTTCAAAGCTGGGTTCCAATTTCAGATGCATCAAATTCAGCTGATAAAATGGCCACTACATTTCTGGAGAGAATATACTTAACTTCTGCTGTAGCTGGCCATGATCCGTAGTCCTGAAAATCTGGCACCGAAGATGAGCACCCAAAACTGAACCATTAAAGTTTAGTGTCCTGTTTCGAAAGTCAGCCTAAGTTTTCCTGTGTCTTTCAATCTCCAGCTGCAAAACAATGTACAAGGAATGTCCATGACCTACCTTATACTCACCTCCCCCAGCTCAACTTAACCTATTATTAATGTGAATAAATCATTTTAGTCTAAGATCCTGGGGAAATGTACTGATACCAAATCATTATTACTTTGCCTCCTCAGGCAAATAGATGGTCACTTCCCTTTGAAACTATGCACATTGTTTGCTATGCAAACAACAGTTTTTGTGTGTCATCATGAAATGTCTGAAGAATGGTTAAAAATATCACCAAACCATTATTCTAGCCATGTCCTACTAATAAGGTATTCTACTGCTACCTATAGGAGCAGTTATGTGAAATCAGTGGCTACAGTTCAACTTAGTTTCAACTCGTCATCTCTGAAGAGTAAGGATGGTTTTTGTTTAAGTGTTTATCTTTCAAAGCTTCTGAGCAGGATGAGAAATAATTTCCCTGCTTAGATTTGTTAGAATGGTACATTATTTAAAAGCAGAAAGAAGAATAAAATGGGCCAGAAGAAAAAAAATGGCTCACAGATTCCATTGGGTTGACAGTGGAGCTCTAAGCTGAGGAATAGCCCCTTATCATTTAAAACTACTTTTTCTTGTGATTCTAGCAGATTTTGAAAAGACATAAATGAAAAAAGATCCATGTTGTTGTTCACTTTTCCTGTGTTTTGGTTTGGTTTGGTCTGGTTTAAATTCCTGCACTTTGATGTAGTGAAGAACTAATCTTAGTTCACCTTCTAGCTTTCATGCAACATTGCTATCACCATCAACAATGCAGGTGGTAAGAAGATCAAAGCTGTGTTGTAAATATTCTTGCAAATGAAGTTTCCTAGTGCTTCCACTGCTGTTCATTCACGTTTTTCTTCCTGAATATGCAAGTGAGAGCACGGCAATGCTTACAAAGATGCCCTCTTCCAAGATTTTCCTTGCTCTCAGAGTCATTTGGAAATCTGCATTCACTGATGGCACAGCAATTCATCGTGTACTCTGCCAAAGTTTGCAAATAACTGCGGAGGAGAATGGGATTTCTGTACATCTTTCAGGCTGAACCACATGACATTACAGGTAAATACGACAATGGAAGGGAGCTATTTGCCCACCTAACCATCAAGTTTATTTTCAACACTTGAGTTAGTGCCTGTTCCTGTTTCTAGTCCACATCAGCTCCACATGATCCAGCCCTGGGCTTTCTGTCTTCTTCAGCAGGTGCTCTGTACAGTCCATTGACTATATAGAAAGCTAAGGCTCATAATTTAAGCTTGCAAGTTATACATATAAGTAAATTAATCAGAGCAAATCTGAACCTCTCCTCCTCCCCCAATCACCCAGCTTCTTTGAGAGTCATCAAATTCTGCAGTGGGATTTTTAGCCATTTCATCAGGTTTGGGACTCAGACTGCAGTCAATCAGAAATAGTTTTTCATGTCTTTTTCCAATATGCCATTTTGTCATAAGAGCCTGGCAAGTCCTGAAGAGGCAGATCCCTGGTTTAGGCAGTAGGAGAAATCCCCCTCATGATACACTCACAGCATAATCTTAAAACCCTTCCTGAAACTTGAGAGTTGGATAAAGCTTTTTTTAACCCTGCCAGCAAGGGACACTGCAAAACAAAAGAATTTCCCTCAAAACACTTTGTGGGGATACGTGTACAAGTGCCTGCTTGTAAAGCTCTCTCAGCCCTGGGGAGGGGGAAGCAAACAGGAACTATACGTTGGTATCAGACAGGGTAAAAAACGTACGTCAGATTTCAGGCAGATTGTATTTTCCTGTCTTGTTTAATCTCTGCTGGGGGAGAGAATGGAGTTTTGTGCCTGAATTGTTTGCTTTTCTCCTTGTCATTACCCATATAACAGCTTAAACTCTCCCCTTCTTAATCTGAGGTGACTTACAGAGGTTCCCTATCAAACACAGACACTATACAACACTGTATTAGATTACACAGTTTGTCAGAAAATTGGCACTTCAGATACTAAACGATAGCCTGTGCTCTGCAACCATGCTATCATTCTTGCTCTAAGATCTTGTCAGAGCCTATAAATTAAGCAGGATTTGGCCCTGGAGTTACATGAAAAGGAGGGCTGTAGGAAACAGGAGGATGCTGCCTCAACAAACAGGACTAATTTATGGGAAAATTCTCTTCCATCTGACCCAGGACAGGGCTACCACCCCAGCACAGGCTGTCTATTTTAACCTATGCGTTACTGAATGAGCAGCAGCATTAGGATGCCACCTAATGCTATTACCTGAAGACTCTGTATCATGGGTGTCTCCATCCATAGGAGCTACATCTCCTACTGTGGTGCTACGACATCCAAGCTATAAGAGCTGCTGCCCAAGTATGCACTGTCTCGGAAACAATAGCTCTGACAACAGCTTGTCTCCACAAGGCAGTAGGTCATTGCTCTGACAAGCTGAGCCAGCATTGCCCAGAAACTGCACTTGAGTTACTGCAGAAGAAGGAGAATATAGTCAACCAGCTCACCCCTCTGCCACATTCCCATGTACATTTTAACCCCAGGGATGACAACTGAGGAATCCTTACACTTCAGCCCCTTGTGAGCCTTCTACTGAGGAGCTGGAGGAAGCCCTTCGATACTACCTGTAACTATGAGAAAGACTCAGTCAGAAAATGGACAAAAGAATGGTGCGGTGTTCTTGGGGTTCTCCAACACTACTTTCATCCAGTGGTGAATATCCCACAGCAGTTAGGCATAAAACTAAGGATGAATATAATTTTGTCTGGCAGCCTTCCCAGAAGGAGTACCTAAATGCTGTCTTCACATCTGCAGGTATGTTTACTTCAGAGACAGGTAGGCGTACCATCTACAAAGTTCTTTGCTATCCCTAAAAAAGGAGACAGCCAATTTCAAAGTAATTATTAGGCCTGCATGGTGCAGTGATTTCAGTCAGACAAAGCGCATGCACGTCACATGAACAATCACAGAACGCCCCAGCAGTGTTATGCTCCTTAGCTGCACAAGGACTCAAAGCATCAGTAGCTTTGCTGCAGCCACATTGCTGCAGGACAGGAGGATATGTTTGTGTGCAAAATCAAGGTAGAAGAAACACAAGGCAGTTTGCAGGAACACAGAAGTCTTTCTTCAGGTCTGAAACAGAAGTAATAAGATTTTGAGCTAATGACAAATAAGTGACATTTGCTTCAAGTGTAAATGAAGTTGTTTTGAGTAACAAACACCCTGCAGAGGAGAGGGAGCAGGTGTCAAAACCCCCTGGTTTGGGGCAGCTGCGGCATTGCCCTTTCTTCTTGTGCTTGAGCAACAGCGAGGGCTAGCAGTGCAACGACAGAAGGACAGCTATGCCATTTTCCCAGCCCCCAGCCAGACGCATTCAGGCCATACACCCCGGGTTCAAGCTTCACACAAAGGGCTGCGCAAGCAGTCTATGCCCTTCGACAAACTGGAGCTCCTCTTTGCCCGGCGCTTGCGAGGGTGCGACTCGGCCCGTCAGCGTGGATTCAGGGAGCAAAAAGGCGGGTGGAGGCCAAGCGGGCACCGAGCCGTCCTGCACCGGGTCTCCTTTAAGCACCTTCCTGCCGCTGCCAGCTGGAAGGGAAAGCTGGTGCGAGAAGCAGGCAGCGTCGGGCAGACCTGCCCTGCAATCCGGCCCGGCTGGCTGGAGCGTATGGTTCCAGTGCTCTCTGGTGGCAGATGAAATCCTCACCCACCTTCCCAGCCTGCGAAGAAGGGCGCGGATGTGCTGAATCCCGAGCTTCTCTTTCTCCCTGCGATTACGAGGTGATGAAGTCTAGGAGCATAAGCAAATACTCAGACAAGCACAGATACGCATTTCAAAAAACTGTGCAGATACAGCTACGATTAAAATTCTCAGCACAGCAACAGTGCTTATTTTTAATAGCTTTGTGAAAGCAAAGGCTTTTCTGCTCTGTCACACGGGCACATTTTTTGTATGGAAATGGATGCCACAAGCAAAAGAGAAATACTTTCTTGTCTCTAAGTGAATGCCCGCATGCCAGTTTCACCAGCGTGAAAACTCTTGGCACAGTGTAACACAGAACAGTCACTCCCGCAATGCCTGTAATCTGCAGATCTCTGAATACTTTACACAGCTCTCTGATGAAGTTTAGAGTGTCGCAGTAAAGGAAATACTCATATACCTGGGGCATAGCTGTAGACAGGTTACAAGACTTGCAAGTTGAAGTACAGCAGGGAATATTGGGGTTTGGTCTCTGCCTCCTACCAGCAACGCCAGACTTGCAAACACAAGAAGCCACATGCCAGACTCTTAGATTTTCTTCTGACTGAGTCACCAACTACAGGCCATGAAGGGTTTACCAACACAGAATCACAGAACCACAGAATGGTTGAGGTTGGAAGGGATCTCTGGAGGTCATAAGGTCCAACCCCCTGCTCCAGCAGGGCCACCTAGAGCTGGTTGCCCAGAACCATGTCCAGATGTTTTCTGAATATCAATCACCAAGGATGGAGAGTCCACAAACTCTCTGTGCATCCTCTGCTAATGCTTGGTCACCCTCAAAGTAAAAAAGTATTTCCTAATGTTCAGATGGAACCTCCTGTGATTCAGTTTGTGCCCATTGCCTCTTGTCCTGTCATGCATGTCCTTCCATGTTGCACGTGTACACCAATATTCCATATTTCACAGCACACAAGCCTTTCCTACATCCAAACCCATCTGTACTGGCCACTGGGATGCTTTAAAGGAGTTACTTCTGCTGGGTACAGAACCAGGTGACCAACAGCCCATTAGAGGGAGTATAGGGGAGGGAGTAATATGTTTTGCTTCATTTATACGTGAGAGAGACAAACAAGCAGACTTTTCAACAACTGAATGCAAGCCTTCCTTGCTACAGTGAGGAACAATTTCTAATATTTTGGTAATTATAAGTTAGTATTTTCCTTTCTCAGTGTCCACTCTGGCACCTCCGCCAAGGCTTTGCTGGCAGACCTGAGCCTGCACTGATTATGTACTGAATCAAGCAAAGGCAAGTTGGGCCATCAGCAGAGGCTGCTTATACATATTATACATATGCTCAACACAACCTCAGCAAGTAGGATACTGCCACAGGAATGTGACAACATATGATATTGCTGGTTTGGAGGGCAGGCAGGCAGAACTTGTCACAAGACTTCAGTCTGTACAGAACATAGAATTAGACATTTTAAAATGAAGAAATTTCTATTAGGACACAATCAACTAACAATTCTTGAATTCAGTCATGTACACTTTGCACCAGAGAAACTCAGCTGAAGCCATGAGACAAGCAATAGACTTCATCTGGATTCACAAACCTGTAACTCAGTGCAGAACTTGCTCTTACCTGTGAGGGTGAGACTGAAACAAGCTGGCTGGAGAGCTGAAATAGTAATAATAATAATTATTATTATTATTATTATTAAAAAGCTGAAGGTACTTTCCAACTCCAGTACCCAGACCAACTCCCATTTCAAAAGCCCTAAGAGTTGCACCTAAAGACTTAGGCACAGAGTCAGTTCAGACTTCAGCTGCACACAGCACCTGAGTCCCACTGGCTGTTCAGATACAGGCTCTCAGCTCAAGGCAAGAGCAAGAGGGCTCGACTTAAGTTACACCAAAACATTTTGTGTTTGCTGTAGGCTAAAAGAATACCTAGCCCAGCTGATTTTTGGTAACTTTAGCATACAAGTGATTTTTTTTCCCTCATCAGGTCAGTCACATTCCCACTGAACTCGCTGAAGGGGATCTAATTAAGCCAGGCAAATAATTTTGTATGAGCTGGATGTCCTTTTTTACTCTCCACAAAATACACACATTTCTTCAAGCATTTGTGTGGCTTGCTTTGAATACCAATATTAAAAATTAAACATTTCATACTGATTTCTTTTAAATTAGTCATAGAAAAAATCCACACCCAATGTATGAGCAATCAAAAAAACGAGAACAGAATAAAATTGCAGTATAAGCTATTTGTCAGAAACTGTTCACTTGTTTTTATGTTGATCTCTCCAGTATCAACCTGGGAGAGATGGGGCGGGGAGGAAACAACAACACACAGAAAAGATACCCTTGACTAACTCCTTGATCCCCAGAAGTAGCTATCTGCAACACTTTGTGCGGTAAGATTCACAGCAGGTTTTACCGTTGCTATGGTTATTCAAAATCTTCTTTTCAACAGGAGTGAAAGAAACTCTCCAGGTCTCTGCAATGCATAGTAACACAGCTGTCTCACTGTCAGGGTCTCCACATGGGGTTAGGCTTCAACAGCATCACCCTAAATCTAAACATCAAACATCAAATTAAGGTCACTTAAATATTTAAGAAGAATGAAAAATTACAATTACTTAATGTAGAAGATGGAGATGGTGTGAGAAGAAAAGAAAGAGTGGGAAGGAAGGAAGGAAGGAAGGAAGGAAGGAAGGAAGGAAAGAAGCCCACACCTTTAGAAAGTGTCCTTTTCCCAATTTTGCAAGTATAGTCCCAAAATACTGAGTGGGATACAGATTTCAGGAGGTACAGAAATACATTTGAGTTCTGTCGCTAACTGTAGTGTTTTCTTCAGCATCTATATTGTAAACTTAATAGAACTGCTAGCATCTGAATGAAAGTATTAACCAGTGAAGTCAGTGCTGAGCAGGACAAGGCTCATAATACATTTATTATCCCCTCAGGTTGCTGATTAGCAATGTAATGTGATGAATTATTTAGCTGATGCATGGTTTTCTTCCTCATCCATTTTTTTATATTCTTCCCCATTCCTTCAAACAGGCAATGAGCTTGAGTTTTCTAGAACATGAATCAAATCAAGAGTCATGATTTCACCACTTCTATTATTCAGCAACTTTATATTCGATGCTGGACGGTTCTGTTCATTCTTCCCTAGCTGGGACTGACACAGCGCAAAAGCACGGAGCAACTTGGATGCTACCATTTAAATACAGATTATATCACATTAAGGAAGGTTGCAACTCAAACGGGTCTCTGGTGACAAAGAACTTCCTCAGGTGTCTTCACTCCAGCATACCATGCTCAGAGGGCTGTGCTGTGCAGTGTTTTCACCTCCTACAGCATAGGCTCAACTCCTAAATCAGGGATGCATTTAATGATCTCTTTCAAGACTGCATAAGAGCACATCACTATGTAGAGCTATACTCTCTGCTTTCCTGTTCCTATTCAATGATCTTCTGCTTATTCATCTGAGGTCACATTAGTTTTCAGCAACAGCACCACACTGAGGGCTCTTGTTCATCCAATTAGCCACCCTGACTTCTAATTCCTTTCAGGGTCACTGTTTCCCTGGAAGCAAGTACCCACTTTGCATGTGTAGCCTGTCGTCCTTGGTCCCAAACACACAACCTTGCATTTGGCTACATTAACATTTGTGCTGATTAAACAAGACCCACTTCCCCAGTTTGATCTGTCAAACTGATCCAACTTTACCACTGTTTACTCTTACTGATACTGTATCCTCTGCAAATTTTATAGGCACTGATTTCCTCACTTCTGAACCTTTAATAAAACCACTGAATTGTATTAGGCTGGAAAAGATCCCTGTGGAACCCTCCTGGAAATACCCTCTGTGGATGATGATTCCTCATTTACATTCCCTTTTTTTAAATCCATCAGCCAATTATAATCTATTTATTATGTGCTACATTAATTTTGCATAGTTCTAAGTTTTGAATTGGAATGTCATGTGGTATGAAGTCAAATGCTTTTGAGAAGTGCAGGTAGATGTCAGCACAGCTTCTCTTATCAGCCAACCTTGTCAAAAACAAAGTTGTGTTTGCTTAAGCAGATCTGTTCTCCATGAAGTGAGATGTGCAACAGTTGCTGCTTAAGACTGTGAGTTGAAACAAAATCCTGCATCTGGACTCTTAATGAGCAATGAGGAACTGTAGAAGCAAGATTTTAAATGGGAAGCAGATCAGTTACATTTTCTTACTGCCAAACTCAAAGGTTTTCAATCACTGTCCACTGCATTTATTTGTAATACATACTATGTGTGTGTGGAGAAAGGGCTCACTGGGGATGTCTCAGCACTTCAAGCCACAAACACTTACCTACCTCTGTGGTAGAAGGAGATGAACTGAACAGCACATTTTCTTAATCCCTCCTCATTCTGGTTCACTAGCTCCTGTCTGTCATCTCTAAGGTCACCTTGTGGAAGAGTTTGGCTCAGCTTTACCTCTGTGTAGAGACCAGGCCCTGGAAAGAGCAAAGGCAAAGAAAGTGTCATGTTTTGATGAGACTTGATTATAAATCTAGAAGATAGTTTTCAGCTTAAGGGTGTAACTGAATTACCATGTGAGAAACATAGAGGCAGGACCTTTGCTGATCAGTTGATGTCTAAAGCTCTAGAGGGCTGTCTCATCTATTTCTGCATCGCCTTCTAGAAGAACAGGCAGATTACACAACAGCTGCTGTACAATCTGAACCTCTCTCAGAAGTCCTAGCAACTCAAAGAGTAGTTACTTGAGATGGGGTGACAGGACTGCTCCAAGCTGAAAGGGAGAGCTCTGTCTCTTCCTCCTCACTCCCCTCCACCCATATACATGCAAGAGCTGTCCTTTTTGGACTCACAAGATGATTCATTTTTCAAGACTGCGAGACAACTAACCTACAGAAAAGTGTCAGCAAGTTGGATTACCTCAGTAAAGCACTGGACAGAGGGAAAAGATGGGACTGCATGACAGAGAAGGTGAAGGTGGAGAGAGAAACAGAAGAGTAGAAAAGGGGAGAGAGACCTTTTCCTCCAGTGTCAATGAACTATTAACTACTACTAAAGTAGCCTTTGAGCTATTTCTGAAAGGACAACGTAAGCTGGGATGGTTTGGTGCTGTTCCCTGAACAGCATGGTGGCTGCCAAAGAACAAAAGAAAGTTATCTGCTCCTCTTCCTACCATGACCCTACAGCAGCTGAAGAGTCCCTCATGCAAAGAGAGGTCTGCCCACCAATTTGGGGCAATTTCAGTTCCTCTCTGGAGCACCAGAACGTAGTTGTGAAAATTCAATATGCATTTGTGTTCCTCACTGTACTGAATCATTGCCTCACAGCAGTGCAAGGAGCTTGAGGCTGGTAGAGCTGCTATGTTCTTGCACATCAAAGGCCCAAAAGAAAACTGATCATCAGTGCCTTTTTTTGTAAAGAGACCAGCAGATACTACATTCTGTCACAGCCTAGATACTACATCTGTATATCTGAATTCCCATGCCTTCTAATTGGGTAATAATTTTGTCCCACTTTTCCAATATCAGTAAAGAATAAAGTTGGCTGTAGTTTAACAGCTGATATATATATATATATATACACATATTTTAACAATAGGCTGCTCTTCAAAAGTAAATTAATCCCTGGGTGTATGCATGTACTTCCATACATAGGAGTCAGATCCTCTGTCACTTCACAGATGATGCTGATGGGCTATAATTTGCAACACAACTTGGAATTCTTTCTCTGAAATTGCTAGGCAGTCTATGGAGTAGCAAGGAGTAACAATAATAATAAATCAGCACATAAGAATTTATGTAAAATTAATGTTTTCGATAACAATTTAAAGATACTGCTTTTTAATACCAAATTTCTTTCAGTTGTTTACCATAATGACAAATTCTTTTTTTCAAGGAAAATGCATATTTCCTGACCCCAAAGTCAACATAAAGCAAATTGAACAAAAGCACTGTAAATTATCTGGACACAGAAATTAATTTGTTGCTAGGGTCCAATTCTGAACCCCCAACTCATAGTATTGAATACCTCAGATTCAATACCATGCGGTTCTACATGCTATCAGTAATCAAAGGACCCACATGGGAAACACAGTACTTCTCTTGATGAATCAGATTGTACTAGTTAGTTTGAATCTTTCCGTGTGATTTACCATGTGTATTTACAGTCATACCTATGCAATCCCATTGCAATCAGTATAGTAACAGTCACCATATAAAAGATATCACTGGCAGGCACTGTGCATAAACTTGAAACAGATAGCTGTAACACAGGACAGATTGATTCAGTACTGGAAGTCACTCCTAAATTTAATACCAGACTTGACTTTGATTTGCTTTAGTTCTCTTGGATACAATAGCAGCCTTGTGATCTCAAGCCCATGATGCTATTAACTCACTTAATACAGATTTACTCACTTTTAAGAATTGGTAATAGTTCCCTGTGGTCATTTCGGTCACCTCCTAAAATCAAGGTCTCTCTGGACATTCCTTCAAGTAATTTATGAATGGGTCAATGAAACTGTTAATAATTCCAGCTGTCTTCTCTCACTCGCCTCATGTTTCAAAGGAGCGAGGTTTACTCCCTTCTAACGTGGATAGCAACATTTCTCGCTTGGCTTAAGATGCGTGACTGCTATTGTTTCTGAACTACTGCACAAATAAGAAGATGTGGATTTGGAACAGACTTTTCTAACATCCTACAACATACCATTTAAGAGGGCAGAAGTGGAGGATACACTTAATGTTGCATAATTCACTGAGATGCAACCCTGTACAACTGCACATGCCTGTATTAGTGAGCTTTAGAAGTAAAGGGGTTTAACTCTCTGCTAACACTGTGCTAACATAGCTACAACCATTATTTGTCAAAAGCTGCTTCTGTAGTTTCAGCTACCTTTGTAGATTACAGATTCATACAGTGTTGTGTTTGATAACTATTGATAGGACCTGCAAAACACTAGGCCTGTACTGCTATAAAGAAACTGGCTTTTGTGTTGGCTGATCTTTAACTAGCTGCTGTATTAACTCAGTTCAGAAAGTGACTGTGCAGTCAGTAACGCTGCACATCAGTTCAGTGAGCTACGAGGCTGGCTGAGCTACCGAGGAAACTCGCCCTCATTGTTTGATTCTTCATTTGAGAACTTGTGAAAGTGATGATGAGCACCTATGAGGCTGCAAACGATGTACTGTCTGGTGACTATATGCACAGCTGGGAAAATATACAGAAAAACTGTAACAGCCTGAGAACAAAGGTAGTTGTCCAAGCTAGTCCACTGTAACTGTATAATGATCTGGTAAGCCTGGGCTAGTCTCTTGCTGATGCTCTGTTGACCTTGTTAAGTGCAACAGTTTCAAAACCAGGACCAGGAAAATTCATGGTTCAGAGTTGGAACATTAAACCGTTTCATGCTGAGTCAGGACTTAAACCCTAGGTTTCCTCTCAGATGATAAACAGATATGTATGTCCCTGGCCATGTCACCTGGCATTCTGCCCAGGTTTACTTACTCTAAATCCAAGCTGCCCTGATGGATGTATAGACACTTGTAACAGAAATATTAAGATCAGCACAAATTAAGTATGAATGGAAGTGAACGTGTGCGAGCACCAGACGAAAGAGTAGAAGAAGTGTTAAAAGAATGGTCTGCATTGATAACAAAGGATACTGTTCCCAGAAATAGAAATGAGAAATGTGCTGTTCATGTAAAGACCAGAAAGCCTGCACTCTGGTAACACCATAGCATAGATGAGTCATCAGGAGGAGATCCTACCCTTTGACAACAGGAGAATGGCATCAAGGTCACAGCCCATCACATATGCCATTCCTTTTCTTGTTAGCCCACAAGGAACACAGGCTACAGCTACACAGACGTGTATATATTCCAAACGTATGTTACAAACAAGACAAAATGGACAATTAGCAGTAACCTTGCCTAAGATTTATGGAGACTTATGCAAGATTCTGAATCAGAGGACAACCCCATAATAACAGCTGATTCCTAAGGAGTTTAAAAGACCAGTCCCAAAACTAATCCAGCATCATCAAACAAGAACTCCAGAATGTGATGAGCAGTCAATAGCTGGCATATATCATCCCCCATGCAGCACAAAATTGATCTTAGGCACACACATGCTAGTATTTGTGAGCATGTGGGTGTGAGAGTGTGACTGGGTTAAATCAAAGTATTTAGAGTTTCTGAAAATGAGTATAAACATCCCCATCCACAAGGGTTTGTGACAGTAATTTCTGACAAGTGAAGATAAACTGCTTCTAGTACTGGCTATGCCAATTTTTCAGGTATGTCTTCAGGACACTTCATTGTACCATACAGATATGTCCTCTAGGCCATCAGCTCCTGATGATCTAAATAGGAAATAAAGGAAGATAGAATTCAGAGAACACAGAGAATTCTTAGCACCTTTTAGGTTAGTCTCAGACATCCTAAATTTGGTGTTGGCTTCTTACAGAGAAAATGACAACAAAGCTGAGTAAAAATGGTGAACAAAACAGATGTATAAGCAGACCTAAGACTGTCCCCCTATCTAATCTTCCAGTACCTGATTACGGTTCCAGATGTTCTCAAGCCCTTTAGATAATCATGTTCTTCTATTTTATAGACATTTGGCAATTATCACTATAGCTGCTTGTTTAAAAAAAAAAAAGTTGAAGTAGATAAATAAGGCCTATGATAACGAAATATATCATCCACCCATTATCCCTTCAATGTATGCAGCCTGCTGGCATGGTTCAGAGTTAATTTACATGATAGATGTTCCTACTTCAGTCTAAAACAAGGCTGGTCTGCATGTCATTTCCTGTCAGGAGTTGCTGAACCTCAATTACTTATTTGAGATAAATGATGTAATAAAAACACACTTTACAGTCCAAAAGCCACCTCCATCTACTGTACAATGCCTGGTTTTCTGTTTGACTTTTCCCCCCGCTAAGACACTAGCCACAGTAAAAAAAAATTGTTCTGGTACCTGAGCAACACAACATTCCCTTATTTTTTTCCTTGTAAATGACCTAGCTGCCATTACAGCTGCTCTCCTGTTCACTCCCAACTGTCCTAACAAAATGTAATATAAGGAAGAAGAGGGTAACTTGTAAAGTCTGTGGCCAATGCACTAGCTGAAGCTTCAAGAGCTAAAACTTGTTAGGTCTTATTTAACTGGCCCATGTTACACATACTTCTCTGCTATGTTGACTGGAGAACAATCTAAGAGAGAGAAAAGGGACTAGAAAAAGTTATTTCATGACAGTGCCAACTTCTTTACCTTTCTTACTCTATCCAACCTGCCTATGAAGTAACTGAGGGCTCCCAGAGCTGGCTGAATTCAGTAAGAAATTAAAATCACCAGAAAGCAGTTATTCCTGTCATACAGCAGTACTCAATGAGATCAAGAGCTGTTATAACAACAAATTAAATTAGAGTCTGTCTCCTCTGTGTGCAGTTTCTCAGTTTATGTATATAAGAAATGCAAAGGAAAATACCCCATGGGGTGTGGCAAAGATCAATACATTAATGTGTTGTATTTGAAAATGTAAAGTGCTATTAAGTGCTAGACTGATTATTTTAATCAGCACTGTTTTCACACCATCTGCAATTCTATGGCTACAAATGTGGCTGTGGAATTATATTCCAGGTATACAGAATCTCTCCCTACTGCTCAATTTATACTTCATCATTAGCACAGCATCCAAATGCTTAAGATGAAATCTGATTCAACTGCAGAATGAAACATGAAAGAAAATGCAATGCTATCACATTTCTTCTTCTGAAGGGCCCAGACTGGCATTGTCAGTTAGTCAATTGAATGTATGGACATTTTTGATGTACTTAGTCTTGATATGCTTTTGTACGAGCCAGATTTGGAGAGTGGCGTTAAATGTAGGCTTTTTAATTTTTATTTTCCTCAGAGATACAGTAACCGATATATAGAAAGTGATAAAGCAAGCTTTAGATGGAAGACTTTCAGCTCTGAAACAATAGAAAATCGCATACTTTATCTTTTTTATTTACAGGTTAACACTTTAAAAATAAAGATGTTGAAATGTTTTATTAATTACACATACTAAATAACTTTTCTAACCTTAAAAAGAAGAGCAGGCAGTACAGAAATCAACAGAGAGAGGGTTTAGCAAGAAATCTGATAGTGCTTGCTAAAGAAAGAGCACTGAGGTGCTAAGGAATTCTGTGATAATCTGCGTTGCACCCTGAATTTTCTCTGATACTGCTCTGCACTGCTAATAGCTCTGGAACATGCTCCTGCAGTCTTGTTATGACTATGGTAAAGATTAACTCTTGACTTTGATACTAGAGGGTTATGCTACTCTTTATAAAGCAGTCTACCGATCAGAAGTCAGCGCCCCCTTTTTCTTTTTGTTACTCTATACTGTGGAGCCAGAGGTTCACCCATTACCGAGTTCATCTCTGATTCAGCTGCTAGTGGCCAGAATGCCATCTGCCATGAAGGACAGCATGGCACCTGCACCAACTCCCTCCATACAGGCTGGTCTGCGCTCTCAGTAGGGAGCTACAGAGGAGAGGGCAAGAGAGTCAAAGACAAATTAACAAACAACAAAACTATTTATGAAACCTGCCACACTGAGAGACACAGAGAGCTACAGTTACAGAGAAAGTAAAGCCCTGACAGGGATACAAAAACCACACCTACCCCACCTCAGTGTGGGCAAATAAAAGGAGAACCAGGGTGCCAAAGTGATACAAGGTTTTTTCCCTTTCTTCTTCCCTTCCCTTCCCTTCCACACCCTTCCACACCCTTCCCTTCCCTTCTGCACCCTTCTCTTCCTTTCCCTTCCACACCCTTCCCTTTCCTTCCACACCCTTCCACACCCTTCCCTTCCACACCTTTCCCATCCACACCCTTCCCTTCCACACTCTTCCACACCCTTCTTCTCTCTTCTTTTCTTCTGCAATAAGATGTGTTCAAAGTCTCTAGAGTTTGAGTGCTTTTTCTCCATAGACACATATATGAAGGCTGATGATTTGTGGCCAAAAATGTAAAGTTAATTTGGTCCTGAATTTACATTTGCACATCTTCATAGGAAGCAGCCTGTGTAACCTCCAGGAATTAAACATACCGCAGTCAAAAGCCATTGGCACCAGTGGGGTATTAATGAACAACTGGAAAGACGATGGCTTGAAGAAAGCCGAGCCATCATTAAGCCCGTGTTCTGTGCCAAGATTATTGCCATAATAGGTCTTTTTAAAAGCACTGAGGAAAATAAACATTACAGAGAAAGTTATTTCTTGTATTGAGCCAATACTCCTCCCAAGGGTTTTTGCAGTTTTGAAGGGTGCTGCTTTTACTCTTGACACATGTTTTTCCAAAAGTCTTTAGGAACCAATGCCTGGATTGCCTCATATTTTCTGTAATTTGAGGCACAGTGGTGAACTTGGCATCTTTTCAGAAATGTGCCAGCATTCATTTTGGTTGAGATGGGCTGCTGTAGATTATGGCCAATAGGTAATGATTGGAAAAGCACCACCTCTACACCCACTTTCTCATACCCAAATGCATTATTGCAGTCTAGAAAGTCTGTTTCTTGTTTGGAATGATTTCTAGGAAGTCCTGTGGGCCTGTGTAAAATTTACTGAAGCTATAAATGCTGAAAGTCCAAGCTTTTGTAAATGGCCCAGTCTTGGCTATATGGACAAGAGCTGGCTGACCAAAAGGAGAACACTTAGTGATGTCAAGTTGCAAAAGAGATGATCACAATGTTACATCAGATTTCTGTTGGCATAAACCTAAGACAATTACTGCTTTTTTAGGCCAATACAAATGAGAAAAAATGAGATTCTTGTATATTCAGACTATTCATTTTTGTAGTTGAGCAATTTGTAACTCTTTATGTAATCATATTTATCTGTGTCTCCTTTCCATACTCTGGCAGCTTGCAGTAAGTAGAAGGGAACAACATCAGGTGCAAACGCAGAGCCTGGGGAAACATTGGAGAAGCCACTGGTACATGACCAGAACTCCTGCTGTGGAGCTCTCTTACTAAAACAACACTTTGGCTCTGAAATGACGGAATCCACTCTTACTAAACTAGCATGTTATAAGTACTTCACTATGTCATGTTCCCTCTGTTACTCACTCTTGAACCAATTATTATAGCCCCTTGCTTTGCTGCTCCATTGTAACCTTTCTGAACCTAACCATATGTGAACAAAACTAAGATTACATGAGAGGATTCCAATGGTGCTTGTAGAGCATTGGATCCCAATCATAAAACTGGGGTCTGTATATCATAAATCAAGTAATGCAAATACATAGATTAAAAAAAATAATAATAAAAAGAAAAATCAGGTAGGATAAAAAAACTAAATCCGTATAGCAGTCCAAAATGTTGAGCGTGAATGAGAAATGTGCAGCAGTTTTAAGGATGGGCAGCCATTCCAGGCTTGCATGTTTTCCTGCAGTAGATGTAGATGTTAATCTGCCCATAAAAGGGCTTCCTTTTGCATTCTAAGCAAATTAGTTAACACAGAGGATTAAACTGAATCTTTAAGCATTTTTTTTTTTATTTCAACTTTCTTTTTTTCTTCCTACATGCAATCTTCTCCCCAGGCTCCCTATTGTCCTTTTTCTCATATTACATGCAGTCTCCTATACCTAGACAAGGTTAGAAGGAAACATGCCTCAGTAATGGGTCATAGGGCAAGATCCACAGCAAAGCAAGAGTTAACATATGCTAGTCTCTTCTGAACAGTTAAAGCCATATCAGAATGAGAATATTTTGTTTAGAGACAGCCTTGTTATCCATGGTTAAATCAACCTAATCAAATAATTGAGGAACACAACTCGGGTCTTTGATATGGGAGAGAAAAGATTTGACATGCAGAGTCGTCAGACTGAAAAAGGCTTTTTTTCTTCTGCTTTTGGGTCTTCTGGCAGTCACTTAATTATTTGCAGCACCTCAGCTGTTGGCTGCTACAAAGTTCCCCAACACTACTCATGTAAGGAATAAAAAGCTAGTTTTAATTAAGAATAGAGCCAATTCCAAAGCTTCCACTAGCATTTTCCCACCACTTCCTCACCTATATGTAGTCCCACTCCTCTTATCAGAAAAGCTTCTGGAGTCCACTGAGGACAAGAGTGGAAAAAGAAGTTATTCACTAGAGAGCTTTTGAGCCTTCCCCACCTTTTTTTTTTTTAAGATTGTAAGACTTGAAATGGGCAGGGATAGGAGATGAATCAGCTGAGATTTCTTCTGTGTGGAATATAATCAGGAGAACAGTTTCTGGAGGAATCAAGATAAAAGATTAATCTGGCAGAAGGTGAGTTCAAGTTAAAACACAGTTTGTGTTTCTAGAGGAAATCTACAAGTTTGCAGTATTTCACATTTTTTTTCTAAGCCCTTCATTGGACATGTTAGCTGGCATATTCTTTTACAATATTAATCTGCTGCAGTACCCTTCACTTTGCTTTACAGATATGAAGAAAAATGGGTAACTCATTAATCAGCTTCCATCCAGGAACCAGTAAAGCAGGAATTTTACTGACTAGATTGTATCATACTAGCTGGGGAAAAATAGATGACCTAAAGCTAAGCAAAACTGAAAGGGTATTAAACCACATGATGTATAACTCTTCCCAATATGGGTAAGTAGTTTTAATCATTACTGATTACTATAAATATTTCAGCCTTGTTTTCCTTCTAAATCACTAATATTTTTCAGTCTGGTAGAACTTCTATCTTTTGAAAACCAAAGGGATTTCACATTCAGTCAAGGTATGCTCATGTTAACAAGTGATATGTGGAAATCTGTACCAGTGACAGAAAATAAGGGGTAGGAAAAACATTTGGGAGGTTCTAGCTGACAGTTGAACCTCAAAGGGCTGCATTAGCAAAGTGACAGAATTAATCCATAACTACCTGTTTACTTTGCTTAAATCAGCTGCGGGAAGAAATCACTGCCAATGCCTATGGGCAAATAAAAAAATGTTCATAATGGCCAAATTCTGAAAAACAGTCACAGCAATCACAGAAATCATTAGAAAAATATCTTTCTTGAAAAATTCTCTTTCTAGATATTTTTTCTTCATCTTGGATTAGATGTGGTTGTCATGACAGAGAAGCTTAAAATATCCACTGATGGACTGGGCAAGTTACCGAAAATGAAATGTTTAAACAAACAGCTTTTACTAAGGTAGGGTCTTGCTGCAAGGTCATCCAATGCAGCTGGAATCTGGTGCCTTTGCCTGGATTCTTTGAAGGCACCAGGAAGATAACACTGCAATTACATTTTCCCAGCAGGACTACAAAGCCCAAATGTATCTGTTTCCCAATCAGTACTGGCATCAGCTAGAGAAGACAATTATCCTTAATGATATTTTGCACTCGCTTGCGTCTCTCTGACAGGGTATCTCCAAGCAAACATTAGTGTTCACTACAACCCTGTGAAGTAGGTAAGCATCATCAACCCCAATTTCCAGACAGGGAAATTAAGGCACAGAGATGGGATAGTAAGTGAAAGAAAGACATATAGTGAGTCAGTAGCTAAACTAGGAGAAGAACCAAGCAATTCCTACTCCTAATCTGCCATTCCAGCCACTGGAAAATATACCTTATTTCTTGATTAAACATACATGCTATGGCTTCTACCACCAAGGGAAATGTGAAAGGTTTACTGGTAGGAAGCAAATGGAACAGCATAGGTACTCAACAAATACTACATAGTTACTTCACAGTCTATGTCCCCAAGTTCCATTCTCTAAGACCTCTACTGTCATTTCCCCCACTCCTTTCTCTCTGCACTAAGTCTGAATGCAAATCTATACAAATCTATTTAAGTTGCTTCCCATTTCTAATCTTCTGTTGGAAAGATTTGCTCATTGACATTGGTGCAACTTCTTTCAATGTAAACTTCTGTCATTACAGAAGAATAATACAATCATTATATGATAGAGAAAAACATCAGTGGCTGTCCAGGACTGTAGGCCTTTCCATTTTCTTCTTTTTATGTCCCTCATTCTCACATTCCTATTTTCTACTTTTTTCTTTTCCTATGGTGTGTCTGCTAAGAAGCTCATCTACTTCTGTTTTTAATATATCACTGACTCTAGCTCCAGTCACCTCCCTTCTCAACTTTTTTTCATATGTTTATTACTCTTTTACATGAAATCACATTCTCTGAAACTCTGTTCCCAAGTTGCTCATTTTGAGGTGATTTTTTCCATGCTTCCCGCCAGTAACAGAAAATTGTCTTCCTTATGTTATATACTGGAGTATGCACTCCATAATTTAAGTGAGTTCAAGCAGGGGTCACCTCAAAATTCCCATTGTTCCAATTGGAAAAGAGACTAGAGCTGATCGCACCTCCTCCGTATTACTCACATCTTTGTGATTTGGTGTCATTCTCAAGCCCTCCCATTGTAAATTGCTTGCTAGAGCAATTTCTTCCTGCTGTAGCTGTGCAATCTTATGCTATCCTGTACTAAGTAATATTGATAACACTGTTCACCTGGGGAAAAATTTGAGATTTCCTATCTGGAGGAAAAGCACTCTCAGAAACAGAGACAAAATCACTTGACTGCAAAGTACTATATATAAAGTCATCTAAAACATACATCAGAGAAACAAAAGAAAGCAGAGTCGAGTTCTTTACTATGCTACAAGTCAGATTGAACGGTTACCATGGGCTTTTCTAGCCCTCGTGAAATGGAAAGTAAAGACAATGTGTTGTAGAAAAAAGGAAGAGTATGTGGGTTTTCTGTGGGTTAATTATAGGATAAATTTGGTCCAGGCATGAAAAAGTTTGCTATTTTACTTTTTCTTCTAGTTCACTAATTGTGAAAGTCTCTTCCACCTGAAGGCCCTTTGGAGACCTCCATGAACAGAGCTCCTGAAGGACAGGAGCATCAGTGAAGGTGAGAACATGAGCAAAACCAAGATATATGAATGAGCAAAAACAATACATATAAAAGCTTCCATGGGAAAGTGTCATTGATCTGTGACTTTAAACTTCAAAACATACGTATCATCTTTGTACTCTGGTCAACAGCAACCTTCGCTCTTACAGCAGTTCCTCCCAGGAGCAACCTATCCATGGGGCAGAAAGGTAGATTATCAGTGCAGTACCTCCTCCCTTGAGAATAAAGGCAAATGTTAAATATATTCTCACAGCCTATAGCTTCTCAAATTTTATTACAGGAGAATCAGCAAAAGTGGCTGAACCACTCTAGTCTGTATCCTACTGCCAGCTTTGGATGCTTCTGCAAATAGCATAAAAACTGGTCTTACTGACCATCTGGAACTAATGGAGAAGCATTGTGGAAATCCTGCAGAGCAATAAAAGGTGATTCAGCTGTAGAAGAATCTTGTCCAACAGCATAAGCTTTTCTCAGTAATTACTCAGATTCAGATATAAGCCATACACATGTAATGGACCATATCAAGCAGATTATAGTCCAGAGCTGGGCAAAGGGAAGTTGAAATGCATCCCTTTAGGGAGGGAATGGAGCCAGACCATTCAACATATTCAAGCAACAGTATCCTTTTGATTAGTTCATAGAGACTTATCATTCACTGACACAAGGCAGAGCTGCCAGGGCAGAACTATCGTTTACACCAAATTGTCATTCACGTCCCTCATATCTGAATGCAAAATGGAGATCACGAGATTGCTTTAGTATCGGCTGGCTTTTAGGACATTTGCACTACCACTCAGGTGAGCCACACTCAATAGGATAGGAGAGAAGAGAAGAGAAGAGAAGAGAAGAGAAAAAATAACCAATTACAAGGAGTATGAACTTTTTGATTATTTCTTTGCTTTCATTTCTAACATTTATTTTAATAAATAGAGTGATAAAACATGCTGCAAGGGGACAATGAGGTACACAAAATGTTTTACTGTTTATTTACAGTAAATAATGTCTGGAATGTATCTCCACTAGACAGAAAATAATAACTCATGATAACTCATAATTTCAAAAGAAAAATATCACGTCAAATTTGAGCTACTTTATATATTCCCTAATAGATCACAAGGAGGAAAGAGAGTTCACAAGGAGAAACAGTCTACAAGTGAAGGTTAATCCTCTCAAATCTGACTGATCAAAACATGTTTAAATTAGGGTGAGACTTGTTTTTAATCTCAGGAGGCCAGAGGAAGTAAAAAAAAAAAAAAAAAAGGAACAATGATTGTTTCCTTATCTAAGAGCTATAAGAATTTCCTTTTGCACTTTTCTAATTTTTACACTGAAGAGTATATGTGAAACACACGGAACAAAAATAGCTATAGAGTCACTTCCTTGGCTAAATGCACTTTACAAAGAAAGTTTGCCAGCACAGCTGAATCACTAGAATGAAGTGGGGCAATTATTTGTGGAAAACATCAAATCTGACCTTTATGCTTTTCACAAATTGTCCTTGACCCATCATCTCTCTTATCTGAATAAATGTGTGGGCTGGCATATGGATACTAATCATCAGAGAAAACAGTGAGGTTCTGGAACAATATTAAAGACAGAAGTACCATTAAAAAAAAAAAAAAAGCTACTTCTAAGAAGCAGTTGATAAACACTTGAAATGGCAGTGGATTGCAGTAGGTACTCTCTACCCACAATGTACCTTCCAGTCATGTGTTCCAGTATGTTCACCTCTAGCATATCTACCAGCCATCAGATGTTTTTCAGTCCTGCAAAGAGCTCTAAATAGCATATGGTTCCTGCTTAACAAGGAGAACTGCATTAGAATAAATCCTGTGTAGAATATCAGTATTTATAGTTGTTGATTTCTTTAATAAATGCTTTCCACTTAAGAAGAATATTATTCCACAAATCAGTCCAAAATGTAATAATGAAGTAGAAATATGTCCACAGACCACCTACAGTTCTCTGTGGTGTACTCTGCATTTTTTTATCATATATTTCCTAAAGCTGATGAAAATTCTAGGGGAAAAAAAAAAACCAAAATATTTTCCAGAAGCCCAGAAGGCAGATAAGAGAGAATTAGTCCCCACATTTCTAAGCAATTTTATTCATTCTGGAAACCTCTTCCAGATTTTTTGTGCCAGGCTCTTAAACCCTTAGTGAGTGAAAAATGCTGTTGACTTTACCAGAAGTTTACCTTACAACATAAGGATCTCAGATCCTTATTCTGAGATATTGCAAAATATTTTCTCCTTTCAATTTATAACGGTCTTCTGAACTTTGACACTGCATTCACATGACAATGTCTTATTTAGGTGTTGAACTGGGAACTCCTAGTGTCTATGAAACTTTCTTTAATTATCAAAGGATGCAAATTTTAGAGGTTCATTTGATTTAACAGATTAATATGTCTGCAATGTCTTAAAATATTTTGTTGTTCTTCATGTGTTAATTTAAGAGATTAATGAGATGATTCTAAATTGTCTTTGAGATTCTGCCAAAAATCAGAGAGCCTAGAAAAAGGACAAGACATAAGCTATTAAGTGAACTAGTCAGGCAGGCAGAGGCCATTCAAATAATCTCCTTCTGATACAGTTTTTAAAAAGTCAGACAGTATTGTTTCTTTTCAGTACTTGGTGGTATCAAGTAGCAGGTATATCAAGAAGAGATGCAGCTGTATCTTCAATCTTCTTCAGTAAAGATTATGTTAGCTTCTAGGCTTTATTGGCTGGCTTTCTTGTATGATATTGACAAAATCGCTCACAGCTGAATGGCCTTTAAGCTCTAGAGCTTTTTTTCCCAGTCCATATGACTAACAGCCTTTCCTATCATAAGGTCTGTTGGTTACCTGGTGGGTCCATTAAAGTGAAGAAAATTCTGCACTGTTTGTCACTCATTGGTACTTTGTTGAGTATGTTACAACTTAAGAACTGAATTAATGGGTCAAACTCAACAACTCTCTCATTTCTGGAAACTTAATCTTTGACTGAAAGGAATAACATCTTTACAAAGACTGTATCTTTTGTAGGGTTTTTTTCACTTTGAAACAGTTTGAGGAAGCAGTTTGCTTTGCCATACTCGGAGATACAGTCTACTAGTTTCTGACTCTAAAATTTCAAGCTTGAAGACAGCTGGAGAAATGTCTGAACTGTTCATCATCTCAGTATGGCACTCACTCAAATATGAAAAACAAAAGAGGAAGTGGGAAGAAATAAAAGTGATAAGTTTAGAGTAACCTAGAAGTTTAGAGTAACCTAGAAGTTTAGGTAAATAATTATGAGCTTTACTATTCAATGAAAAAGTCTTTCAAGCAAAAGTCTTCATGAATAAAATGAAAGCACTGAAGGAAGATACACTGTATGGGAAACAACTATATAGAAACCGGTGCTATCATCACACCTACATACTAAAATACTTTGATGAAAGTACCTTTCTGACATTCAAGACACTGGAAACAGAAGATCTTTTTGAGTGATTATTTACATACATAAACCATGGGCTCTAATACTGCAGGCTTGGATGTCACAAGGACACATTTCCCGCTTGGGATCAGAAGTGACCAGTTTCGATCTGCCTTGTTTTACCTTCCAAGCACTCAGGACTGTCCTCCAGCACAAGCAAGACGAGTAGCGAGTACTACTAGTAAGCCATTCATGCACTACAAGAAAGGGGGCACCTTGGGGTTTAATCCATTAGCCTGACAGAAGCAGAAAGTACTGAACACAAACCAGGTAGGCCAGCTGTCCTCATACAGGTGATCTGTAAATCAAAGATTTCAAGCTTTCTAAGTTTACTTTGTTGATAAACTAAAACAAAAACAAAAGCAAAAGCAAAACCAAAAACAAACAAACAAAAAAACAAACAAAAAAAACCCCCATCCCTGAGCAAACACACAGTTACAAAAAAACCCTAAACCTCACAGCTAAAAATACCCAGAATGCATTGAAAATGCTGCTGTAATGCCTCATGAAGTCTCACTGGTTTTCATACCTCAAGTTTCTAAGACTGGAGATTTTTCCCAATGTATCACAATCTCAACTTTTCAAGAAGAAAAAGAACCTTACAGGAAAAAATAGCTATAGGAAATACAGTCTGGGAGTAGATTATTTTTTTTTTCCCCCTAGAATGTGGAAAACATTCTCTGTGAAAAAAAAATTCAGTTACATTCATTTTTCTTCTTAAAGAATTTCAAAAGAAAAAATATAAGCTATTTTACCATCAGCTTTGTTGTCAGCTGAAGGGTCCCGTGCGTCCTAAGCCAAGGCTATGAGCAATTACCAAATCATAGGCTTTCTCCTGGAATTTTTTACCATTTTGATCCCAGTTTTCTGAACAGGACATACTGGAGTCTTGCACAGGTACAACCACAGCTAAATAAATTTGTTCACAATACAGGAAAACTTCAGTCTTGCAACATGCAGAGCTCATGCTGGTCCATTGCCAAATATTGATTCATTCTGAACAAATTTTTGAAGTCTGTTGAAAGAGAAGAAAAAGCTTCTTTCAAAAGCTTTTTAAGTCAACTGGTTTGTGTTGGGAAAAACCTTGCAAATGTCAGCTCGGTTCTGCCTCAATATACTGTATAATTACAGTCTCTTCTCCTCCCCCTACAATTAATACAATCAATACAATCAGCATCTGGATATTTTCTTGTTGCTTTTATTAGTATTATTAAACAAAATGATCCTCAGAGCTGGTATTCCAAAACTGATTTAAGAACATTAAACAGCACTTGTGACCATTAAGGACTGATCTGGATGATATTATAGTGCTCGTATTTGTTATCACTGTATGAAAGTTATTATAGTAATAATCCCACATAGTCTTCCAAGTGATTCCATTTAATCTCAGCAAAAGCAAATAACTTGTCTTGCAGACTACTTTACATTATTAATCCACTGCCAATAGAAAGCCAGAAAAGCCATAACTGTTGTTCCTCATTTACTCTGCCGTGCACACCGATCTCAATGCTCTGCTTGGAAAACTGGCAGCCAACGAGCCCCAGGAGGCCTGGAGGATCACTCTGAAGGCAATCAGGTGCTCAGAGCATTTGAGACCATTCTCCTAAAACGAGATGATGTTTATAACTCTGCAATGAGAATTGGGACAACAGCTGAATGATTGGACGTAAGCAGTGCCAAGGATAAACAACAAGGTGGTACAACAATGTTACAAATACCATTATTCTCATTTTAGAGGCAGGGAAACAGAGGCACAGCTTCTTACACTCTTGGTCTGGTATTTTGTAGCAAGTCTGAACTACAATAGGAGCTTTCTACAGTCAAAAAACGAAGTTCTGTGTCCAGCACAGCAATATGTGTATTTGATACCAGGACATTATTACAAAGTAATTTTATCATCATCATCATATAGCTTGTCCCAAGCTGTATACTTTCTTGTGCTCCTTTAAAGAAAGGAGCAGAAGAAACAGGACCACCTGGACCTCCTAGAAATTATTCTGTGCCCCAGGATACTTCATGTTTATGAATCCATATGCCTGAATTGTTCTATAGCATACTGTTTATAACTTGCGATTCACTGTCTAGTGCAGTGTTGATCACTTGTCTGATAAACATACCTAGAGTACAATGGGGAGAATTGTGTCTTATAAATAGACTTAAAGCTTGCAATATTATTAGTACCTCTGTTTAATCCAGAATGGTGTTTGGCATTACCGTGCTTGGAAGGAAGTGTCTTTAAAAGACTCCTCACCTATTATATGATGAAAAGGGCTTTAAAGAAGAGACTTGTTTCATTTCTGAGCCAAAGCCTAAGGGTAGCTATAGCCTGATTTAAGCTGGAGAATATATTTGAACTGTACAATTTTGTGCAGCTTTTCATTTGAGATAATAAACTATGCCCTTCACATTGCATGAAAGTGTGACTTTTTGATTTTTCAGTCACATATACTGTTCATTATGTAGAAGGACAGAGCAAGATTCTCTCCAAAGGCTGTCCCTGAGGAGCTTCTGAAGTAAGTGAGTTTTTGAGAAGCAGCACCATTTCTGGGGAGAAGTTGCTTGCTTTAAGTGTGTGTGTCACCTCAGTGGCAGAGACAACATGGGAGCATTAAGACTTTCTCCCCAGTCCCTTATTCTAACCAGTGGACCATAGTCCCAAATTTCTGCAAGTCAGTTGGTCCCTGTCTGTCACAAATACTTTCATCCTTTTATGAACTGATATCTCGTTCCTACACTAATAAGCATGGTTGGAGTAGAATTAGTAATTGAAATTTATGACTTGTGTACCCTATTTTAACACTTTTCCAAAGACTCATTAAATCTCTTTTATGTGTATTTTTCCTTGCCTCATACTTTCATTAACTGGAAAAAAAGAGAATAAAGTCCTATTTACAACACCACTGCAGCCATGCAGGGTCCTTGCTTGACTGATGTTCTTCTAATGAATTATATGTATTGTAAACAAGCACTGCAAACTAGCCCAAGGTCTTCTCCATTAATTTTTCATTAATGAAATGCACCACTTAGCTTGTTTGACACTTAAGTGATTCCCATAAATTTAAAATAGAGGTCACCATAAGGAAAGCATTTGAAAGTGTCATTGAGGGAACAAGCTAATGAACTATTCACCCCTCCCCAAACACTTTTAAATTCACAGGCTAGTCAGTTGTAAAATTTCAAAACCAGTAATATTTTAATTCTTAAAGTAGCTGCCAAGATTTAATGAAAAAATAAATACTCTAATAAGTGAGCTTTTGCTCAGGGGCTTTTTCTTCTCCTCTGCTTTCTGCTTTTCTCTCCTTTTACACTCTATGGCAAGAAAGTTCTTATGCCTTATTTAGCTTAGTATATCATGAAAAAAGAATATGTATATGAGAGGTGCAAAGGAAAGAGTGGGGTTAACCCATGACACCCTGTTTCAGTTGATTGCAATTGATGGTGGGGCATGTGAGGCCATGTTAACAGACAATCTTTCTTCCGTGCTTCAGACAGAATACAAGCCTTGATACAGCCACCATTTTCTGCTAGTCAGCAACATAAATGTTAAACAATAGTTTGTGCTACCTGTACCAGGCAGGTCACTTTGTGATTTAGTTACAGCTCTACAGTTAGGTAACAGAGCTGCATTGCATCCTCCTGGACCTGAAAATGAAGCTGAGGCATTGATATTTCCCTCCAGACCAAAATCTCTCTGTACAGCCAAAAAAAAAAAGAAAGGGAGGAGAGCACCACAGGTAACCAGAAACCTTCTTTTGGGCAGAAAGAACCCCACCTACCCTGAAAGCCTGTCTGCTTGGCAAGGCTCTAAATTATCTCATTTGTTGTGAAGTTTGGCATGTCAGAGTACAGCCTGCCAACAGGCAGTCTGAAACTGCCTCTGAGGCAAACACTGTGCACCAAAGCCTGCTTTGCTGTAAACATGCTATGCTCCCAGCAACTCGGTGCTGCAGTGGCTGTGCAGAATTGTCCCCTCAGGAGGCAGAGAGGAGCATTTCAGTGAGCTGTTTGCTGTTTCCACTAAGGATCTGGCTTTGGCACAAAGTACATATGATGGATGAAGCCAAAAATACCATGGTCCTTGTCGTGAGTTTTCTAAAAAAAAACAACAAACAAACAAACAAACAAAAAACAACCAAAACAAAATAGAGATACATGGAATAGAATAGAATAGTTCAGCTGGAAGCGACCTACAACAGTCTTTACCCTCTCAGTAAATAAATGTTTCCTAATGACAAGTCTGAACCTCCCCTGATGCAGCGTTGAACCATTCCCACATGTCCTATCGCAGGATCCCAGGGAGAAGAGATCGGCACCTCCCTCTTCACTTCCCCTCCTCAGAAAGCTGTAAAGAGCAATGAGGTTGCCCCTCAGCCTCCTTTTCTCCAAACTAGACAAGCCCAGTGTCTTCAGCTGTTCCTCAAAGGACATTTCTTCCAGACCTTTCACCAGCTTTGTTGTCCTCCTCTGGACGCATTCAAAGACCTTCACATCCTTCTTAAATTGTGGGACCCAGAACTGTACACAGAACTCAAGGTGAGACCGCACCAATGCTGAATACAGCAGGATAATCATGTCTTCCGACCATCTGGTTATATTGTGTTTAATGCATCCCAGAATGCAGTTTGCCACTTGGCTGCCACTCTTATAAATAAAAGATGCCAAAGGAACATAGTAAGCCTGTCTCTAATGTTGTCCAACACTAAAAGTTGCTGAAGAAAGTGCAAAATTAATACTTTAGTAAGAATAGCACTTATAAAGTGGGCATTTTTTCTGAAACTTTGGCAATGTTAAATTTACAATGTAAATAGAAATCCGTGGTGTCCTTTATATTGCCTCTTGTACTGGATTTAATAGGCACTGAATTGTTGGAAGCACTCCTTATCAAGAGTTGTGAAATCAAGATCTTAAAACACTTCAAAGATGACGTACTGTGGATCACATCTTAATTTGTGTGAAGAATAATGTTACTTTAAGCATCCCAGTAAAGTGCAGCCTACACAAAAACCCTAGACTACTTTCTTTGCTTTTCTTACTGTTCTCAGATTCTTCAATTCCCAGGTAAAACTTGTGTTTTGTATTGCTGCTAAGCATTGGTAATTTTTTCTCATATTCCATCTCAGAGAATTCCATATTGTTGCACATTTAAATTAATGGTAGTGAGATTTAAGAATACTAAGAATACTGAGACACAACGTGTGGCAGGTACACCTGCCCTGATAGAGACCAAAACTCTTCAACCGAAGGAAAAAAAAACTAGAAGCTGCAGTTTGGGGGTCGAGCTGCCTGGCTTGCATGGTGAATGTGGTTATGTACGCACTTTGGCCACTGACGTCCATCACGTACACACTTCGGTCAAAAGGCAAGAACCTCAGCCAATGGAACACTTTGGTCAAAAGAAACTTCTTGACCACTGACCATATATGACCACAGACCAGATTTGATGATGGTATAAATGGAGCCTCTCTGGAGGGCAAATTGAGCCAGTCCTCCTCAGACTTGCAGGTCTGCAGTCAAGGACTCTCCCCTTGGGTCAGGATGCCACCCCAGGTAACACCTGCAGATTGAGACCCCTCATCTTTTAGGTGAGTTATATGCACATTTTGGGTCATCATTTCCAAATCTTAGGAATTCTTAAATCGGTTGTGCAGTATTAATTTCCCCTTATATCATTGAACCTGTGGTTTACTAATATTGTTGGAGTTCTAAAGAATTTTGACTAAAGAATAAATTTTGTTGAGTTTAACACCTGTTTAATTTGATTGTGTGACCCTCCATGACAACACGATCTACAAATGAAGGAAAGAAGTTTCGATGAACTCTTATCCAACTCTGATTCAGTTCACATGGTTTACTTCAGGTTTATATGCAAGAATTGCAGTTCAAACATGGTTAATATATTTTCCCCTACAATTTGGAACAGCTCCCCTCTTTTTAGATGTGTGAAATACTGAGAGATAAGAAAGCTCAGAAAACAAATCTGCTCTCACTCATACTTAAGTTTTCAAGATGTCTTGTCATCTTCAGCAAATATAACACTATCCAAAGGCGGTGATCATCAGCAACCAAAAAGGAATGTCTCAAGAAGTTTGTGCATACAAGAAGGGTCACAGGCACAAAAAGTGATGATGTTGCTTTTGCCACAAGAGTAAGATAGTAAAAGTGCACTCACCTCTCTGGGGAGGCATAAATTCCATCCAACAGTGAAGTCTGAAATATGTGGGCAAGACAGTATACAAAGAAATACAGTAGGAATTATTGCCTCTCACAGTTAGTTGCCACAAATGAATCTGTCTTAGGTAATTTATAAAAATAACTGAAATAATACCATAAAATCATGGCTAATTTTAGTGGCCCACACGAAAGCAGCTCCTTGATCGTGGCTCATCATCTTTGGAGAGGTGTCCACCAGCACAGAAATGCCATGATTGTGACTGTTAATTAGGTCTCTTTCCAAAAATCTCAGAAGGTCCTGAAATAAATGCATCAGAAAATGAAAGACCTCCCATCAAAGCATTCTCACTTTCAACCCTTCAATGGAGGACTGAGGCTTACTGATGACATGGATGGTGGTAATATGGTCTTTGCTCATGCCATCTTTCTTCTAGGGTTAATAAATGAAAGTGTTCATAGCCCTGAGGGGTACTTTTGCACCAGCAATAAATTCTGAAGGCAGTGTAGAGATGGTAATGAATATTATGTCTTTCATTCTCACTGAAAGTACAGAGCAGGACAATGGAGGCTAATCATCATTTACCATCATCATCTGCTAGTAGCCCAATGCCCTGTGTGAAATGAGCAGGTAGGTCTTGGCCTTCCTGAGAGTTGAACAGGTGCCTCCATAAAAAAACAGACCACAGCCAGCACTAATTGGCTCCCTTGTTGGCACTTTCAGTAAAGAGACCAACTAATGAGCAGGAATGAATACTGAACTCCCTAAATACAGCTGCCTGCTAGGGCCTAAGTATGAACGGCAGACATGGAGCATATAGAAACAACTTGCGCTGCTACTTTCTGTACTGAGTCTGCTCTGATTATAAACAAATGTCTCTCCTCTTTAGGGCTCCCCTCATTGGCATGAAAGGATTTAAAACTGAAACCACTCAGTAACAGGATTGGAGGACAGGTATGTGCAGTCATGATTGCAGCCAGGTTGCTGCATGTCGACACTATGAAATCTTAGAAATATCAGTGCTTGTTTATGGGATATCCCATTCAGCGTCAATCTCTGCAGAAAGGAGAGCTATCAGTAGGCACTCAGACTGATGATTTTTCTGTCTCTTGAAGTTAGTAGGTATGGAAGTGGTGGTGCTGCTGGTATGCAGAAATAAAGATGGAAATCTTGTTTTAAGTTGCACCTTAATGGAACTGGGGATATAAACAAGTAATACTACGTATTTTAAGCACATATTCTGTCACCATCCATTTACCTCAGAGTTTTATAATACATCTTTCATCACTGTATGAATGTCTGTTTACATTATTCTAAATCTACAACACTTAAAAGCATTGGGAAAACATGCAATACAAATCACAGTATTCCCTCTAACAGCTCACTGCACAGACTTAAGGAGAGACATCTCTTGATGAATGCCTCATATTACTTCACTTAAAGTTAATGAGACTCGGCCTGCATATTTGACAGAAGACTACAGAGCAACAGATGACTTCGGCAAATATTATTGGTGTACGAAACCTTGCATATTAGGTGTCTAACAAAGTGTGCACAGACAGCTGGAATTAAAGATGGTTGCCATATGATGTAAGTTAGGCAATTTTCATACTGAGTGGTAGTATCTTGAGTCAGACTAAATGATACAGTAGAAAACAGCATACAAGTTTTTGGTACACAAGTCTTCCGCTTGGGCTGTTTGCTGTGTGTATGCATGTTCTTCGCCACTGTGTCTGTAACATAGCAATTACTATGTACTAAACTGCTTCAATGGGGTTTCACCAGCTTTTGCATTCATCTCCCCTAAAATACATCACCTCGAGACATATGACAAAAGAAAACGAAACACTGTGTTTCATCTTCTCCCTCCCAAAATGGGAGATATATTAACAGGGAGGGGTTATGCTGGTAAGGCAGAAAAACAGTTTAAAAGTCACATGTTCAAAAGTTATTTTTAAAGCAGGTCTTAAGTAAGACTTAAGTAGCTGCTTTGCACAGAAGTGAATTTGCTTTATGAGAAGGAGCTTGTGGAGCTTGTATACTGTTCCAGCTGTTCCTCGTTTGTGAAGAAAGAACTTTCATCTTCAAGGCATTCAATTCAACGTCCTTCTGCCAATTTCAAACTCACCACCACCAGAAGATATATATTATGCATTAAAAAGAGAGGACTATACCCCATAGATTTGGGAACAATGTGGAGGAGCTGAAAGGTAGTGCATCCCCCAGCATCACCTTGAAGATAAAGAATAAGTTGTGTACTATGGAACTTCTCACACTGGAATGAGCACCTACTTGCATGGTATAGTGGATCATGCATCAAAGCAGCTGACAATGCCTGTGAAAGCTAGAGGGATTACCCTTAGTACTTGAAAGCAATACAACTAGGCTAACTACAAAGAGGAAAAAAAGCATTGACAGAGCTGAGAGGAAAGATCTGAGCCTAAACATAAAATGCTTAAGCCTACAGACTTCATTGAAACAAGCATCTCCCTCAGTAAGGTACAAAAGGCAGCCAACAATAAGCACTTTACTGGAAAGGGAGCCAGCGTATACGTTTTAGTGAAATTCAATTCATTCTGTAATTGGGTCACATCAGTAAAAATGTATGCAAATTTATGGGCTTGCAATGAGGTTAGCAGTTGCGAATGCCTAATAAATCATTTGTGAAAAACAATGGTTTTGTATTCTCACCCCAAATGCCTGTCCTGTCATTACGCAACCCTACAAATGCCCTGCTGAGGTCTGACATCAAGTATGCACAGCACACATGCACAGAAAGCAGGAAGTAGCTCAAGACTTGTTTTTCTTTGAGCTGCCTGCATTGATGGGAGGAGGTAAGGACATAAACTCTTAATTAAAAAGGTAACAAAATGAGTACTTGAGAAATTAGTGCTTTGGTGGGTTGATGGCATTCAGCAGAAAACTCCACCGGAAAGCAAGGGATGATGTGGGTTTTGGTTCCAGTAACACAGCACTGTAAAAAGATGCCCCAGTCCTACCACCATTTCACAAAGAGGAAGAAATCACTCAAAGCCCTTCCAAAAGGATTTTTTTTAACAACCAGATAGGAAGCCATTTTCTCTAAAGACTTTGGAATGTAGGTCTCAGTGAAGCAGAAAGTGTTTTCTAAGATGATTGAATTACTTACAAAAATGTTGTGTGTTTATTTAACAGGATTAAAAGCACTTCATGTGGAAGTCTCCTGTTCTGCAATGCTTGCAAATAGAAGCTGAACTCCATCTTTGCACTTATTGCACCAGAGACCACTACTTCTTGGAAGGTTCTAGTGTTTTCATTAGCACACTGCTTTCCTATCAGTCTAAAAATTTCTAACAAGTGCACAAAGCCTGGATCAAGCAGCTGAGTAAGGATAACACTCCCTGCTGAGGAATTCACAGCAGTATTAGGCTGCCGTACTCTGAGGGTGACCTTGGCCAGCCTCCTCTCTGCACACCTTCAACATGTGCCAGGGAAGTTAGATCAAATCAAGTCCCAGTGTGGACACTGTGCAGGTGCCCTTTACCCACATGACTTATTCTTATTCCCAGATGAATAACTGCATTTACCCTAGAAGGTCAAGCACTGACTGAGGATCAAGGTCTGGATTCTACCCTGGGCTACACCACTGGCCTCCTAGATGTCAAGTAACTTCTGTGACACTTGGTCCATGCCTGTACAAATGCAGTAACGACGCTGACTTCCTGTCTAAAACAGCTCCAAAAACTACTCATGAAATGCACTCTAAGACATAAATATTACCATGCTTGAAGAGAACAACACATACGCAGAGTTAAGCCAGAAGTTTCCAGCAGTAAGTTCAGTAAAAGCACTATTAACGATGTATAAATGCTCCACATTCTGGGATTGTGCTACTTTTGACACTGTCAGCTAATATCAGGCAACTTAAGGATATAAATACTCAAAGTTACAGTGTAATGAATGACAGGAAATTTTCAGATTCATTTAAATATATTGATAGATATATATATATAACCTTATTCATTTAACAGCAAAACTAGCTGTAATCTTAATGCATGTGCATACACAGTCATTCCTATGCCTCCAATTCTACTTCAGTGAGTTTTCCTGAGGATTTGCAGGATATTCTGAAGGGGGCGGGGAATGGAGCGAAATTGTATTTCCAGAAGTAGAAGTATCCTTCCAATATATTATTTGTAATATACCCAGAAGTAAACTCTTACCAATTATAAAGTGTTTGTTCATGGCATAGTTGTAAATTACTTACATAGTAATAATAGTACCTAGTAAAATACGTAGTAAAAATACATAGCAGTTGTCAACAACTTTCTCTTGAAATGTATGTCTGTGTCTGTGTAGTTTTGGTAGCCTTTCTCCTGTGACCTTCCAATCAAAATCCATGAAGGGGGTCTCAGGAAGGACCGTGAAATCAATCTCAGTGTATTTAAAGGTTACAAACAAGGATTTAAAGCCCTGTTTTTATCAAGTTAGCCCAGCTAAATTTCCTTGCTGCCAAGAGCCACCTTCAGCTCTAAATTAGGCATTCAAGATGACCTTATGTAAACAAGAAGGAAAACAATTCAAATGCTTGTTGATAAAGACAAAATGTTAAAGAAGGGAAGCTTAAAGAATGGTAGTATTTAATGTCTTTTTAGAGGATAGTCAAGATCTAAGATGGAGAAACAGGTGAATAGGCATAAGAAAAAGTTTTACATATATACAATGTGGAAACAATCCACATAGTCTACAGTTCTGACAGTTCTATAAAGTTGTGAGTTACATCCATATGCAAGCTTTAAACAATGTACATGTGTGTGTATATATATAAATGTATTCATTGAGCCCAAGCTGAACAACTTCAACAGGAAAGGATAAGTAAGTCCCATTTGAGAACACTTAAAATATGATGATCACGGTATTTAGGAGGAAACTAGACCTAGTATCAGTTCTCTTCTATAGAGCAGATAAGGAAGAATGGATTGATCTTGGGTGTGCCACAGCTGAGATAACTTCCCTAAGCATGGTTCTGCTGGCTATAGAGTGTTCTGTTGGGTATAGCGTGCATATTGACCCAGCCTTCAGGGTGAATACCAATCCATGGGACGCAGCCTGAGAAAAATCTGCTGGCTCAGATCCTAAGATGAAAAAGGCCATGATCTTGTATCATCCAAGATATGATACTGTCTAGATTATTCTGTGTGAGTTTGCACCAATGTATTTATTTAATTTTTCAGAAACCTCAGCAACTCATGCCAGGAACAGATTGATTCCATTCATCAGCAGGTAGTAATCAATTAACTTTTCAGAAAGCAATAAAGGCTGGTAAAAAAAAAGTCAGAACTACAGTTCAGAGGAAACAATGAAAATTCATTATGCACCTTCCTACTGGGAAAGGCCAGAAAGTTCAAAGGCTTGCAGTGTATTTCGAATTAATACAAATTTGGTAGCCCACGCAGAGTCTACACTGCTAGGCACAGTTTGAACTAAACAAGTCATTTAACATTCTATTTTTATTGAGCTTTCTTATTTCTTTTTTTTCTCTATTCGTACATGTGGCCATCCAACTTCCCAACATGACTGGGCTGAGAAACACCAAAATTTAACATGAAAAGCTGAATCTCAGCTATTTGCTTTGTAAAGAAAAAAATCTCCTGGGGATTTCCTAGAAAATTTCCATCACTGACTCAAGAGAAATTAAGTCCCCTAATATTGTTAGTGTCCATACAACATATTTCAAGAGCTACTTATGTTGGCTCTGGGGAAAAAAAGAACTTAATCACAATTGCTATTCCTTTGGGAGTTTTACCTCAGGGGACTCAGGTTAAGAAAATTAAATACTAGAGACCTGAAAAAGGCAGAAGGATCTGGGAAAAAAAGGAGAGCCAGATCCCCAAGAACTTTTATTACTATCATTCCTTAGACCTCAGAGAAGCCAGTTCCCTCTAGCTGCAGTCATTCTTCTTAAAGCAAGATTAGTCCTGCCACTGCATCTCCAACATGTTTGCAGAAGCGGATGGCAGAGGGATGGGTAGCATCCTTCTGTACTGCTAATGTGAAACGAGTTCTGTGATGCATTACTCTGCATTTATTCCTCAATCTGTACAAGATGAACTTCACTAAATCACAGTAACATTTTGTATTCCAAACTTACAGTGTAAATAAATATTTACACAGCTTATTTACTTTGCTATGAACTGTATGATTGCAATACATATTTCCCACTGTTCCAGCAGTGACATCCAAGTAGGGCCTTGGGGTTGTGCTCATTTCTCTATCTCTGACTCACTGTACCACTGTGGACTAGTCATTTAACCTTTCTGTGCCTGTGTTTAACGTAAATGTAAAATGAACTGATATTATAAACTCGCCTGAAGTGTTTCCATCCCAGGTGTGTTGTAAGGCTTAATTAATCAGTGTCTGTGAAGCACTTTAAGCTCTTCATATGAAAGACAGTATATACTGAGGTACTATGATTGTTTACTATGTTTATTAATGTTTCACAGCACCAGAAGCGATTTTTAAAAAATGTTTTCCATGTATTTTAGAATCTTATTAGGGAGAATTATCATAGGGAAATCTATGAATCTAAGGCTAATTTACACTCTTCCTTTCAGACCTCTGTCTTGGCTCTGGAAGATCTCCTTCTACTCATGGGCTCCTCAGCTGGCTCTCCTGGATCCTGTGTGCACCTAAAAACCCCTAGTACTTGAGTCTGAATGGAGTCAAGGGGCTGCCTATGGCCAAATCTCAAGGCATTCTCATGGGAAACTATCTACATGACCTAGAAAGGTGCTAACCCCCAGGGTTTTTATACTATTTAAGGGCACCTTTTCCAGAAAGATGGATGCTTTGAATTCACAGACTTGCATGTCAGGGTGTGGAGATGGATTGCTGCAGCATGTACCACTCAGACATTCCAAGGGATTAAAAAAAAAAAAAAAAAAAGAAGAAGTTACTGCTAGAGAAAACAATGTTTCATGGACTTCTTTGTTTCAGTAATGCAGTAGCATTCACTGGTCTTAAAAATGTCATTTGTCACCAAGTGGGCAGTCAAGCAGTGCAATAGATTGCCCAGAAATTTTCTTCAGTGTCCATCCATGGTGGGTTTCAAGACCAGATTGGAAAAAACCCTGAGTAAACTCGTCTGACTTCTTGCCTAAGCTTCATGCATATCTCTTCATGCTTAGATGTTCCCTTATACCATTCTTGGTAATTTCCTATCTGCCTCACCGGGGACCTGAAACTTCCCCAGCATGCTTGTAGTTCAGTCACTGTAGTTAACATGGCTTTTTGGCTCTGGACTAGCAAAGATGTTCTGGACTCCCTACCAGAGGCTGATTTCACATCCTTACAGAAAAACTCTATGGTACATTTTTATAAATGACTACACAAAATCTACCAGAATTTAAAAGAGGTGCATAGGCATCCTCAAATCATCTCAGGCCTACCATAATGTCTTCAGATAGCAGATACACAAAATTTCCATTACTGAGCTTTCTGTTCCCTAACCTGTTCTATGGATCATATAATTTTACTCAGTGCAGTAAACAAACTTAGAACAACGAATATTAAAGCACATAAAATTAGGTCATAAACTATGGAGCACCACAACGGCAGGTTGCAGTTCTATTCACTGAAGAATCAGAAATTTAAACATGTAATAATTCTGTTCTGCAGTATATATTGATTTAAAAAAATGTTTCATGCAGACCAATTGTCTGTAATCATTAAATACTCACCAGACACCTGTAGATATATTCTAGAACTACAGAAAACTTTAGGAGTTTATGAATTTTTACAAAAATCATAATACATACAATTCTACTTTTTGTCTAAACAATGTCATTGTGTTAAGACAGTACAACCATTTAAGAAAAAGACAACAGCACCCATGAAGAAAAAAACTAAGTTGAAATTTTAGTCATTGCTACTAAGCAAAAAAGTTTGATCTCTCAAATATGGGGTCATAGAGTATCTCAATGACTTTGTTCTTTTATTTTGGAGTAAATAAAAATTCATATGTGAGCATGTGTTTACTCTAGAGTAATCAGGTCAGGGCAGATTTGGAAAAAATGAAAAGCCACTTGGAACCACCTATCACCACTGCATGTATTTCACCTAAAATTGATATGACTTTGCTCCAACAAACTAATGAGTATTTTGCCTATTAGATTCAGCAGGAACAAACTCCTTCTTTTCAACAATATATGATTAGATTAAAAGCTGCCCAAAATTATCTATAAAAGTTATTAAATTATTCATATGACAAATACTTTCAAAATGTTTTAGGCAAGCTAAAATTACTGAGTTTTCATCTAGTATTTTGCTAAGGTTTTAATGGGGACATTTATTTTCTTTTTTTTTCTTCAAAACCTCTAATAAGATGAATGTTTGCTATGTTAAAAGGACTACATATCTGCAGCCATTTAACAAACAGTAACAGCAATTCAGCCCCTGCCGATTACGTATATGTATGTATATGCACAAATGTACTGTCCAACAGACACAGTCACAAGTTGACATGCACTGGGGTACCAGTGCCTAAGCCATGAAAGAACCCAGGAATCCTGATCTGCAATGCCTACTCCAAGCACAAACAAAACTAATCCTGGTAAATCATTAAACACCTTTCAAAGGTCACTGTTTTAAATGTCACCCAATTATTCTATTAATAGAGGTTTATTTATATGACCACTTCCTTTGTGATATTCAGAACTAGCCTGGATAAAACACTAGCAAACATACACTAGCTGACTGCACAGCATCAGCTTTGAATGATCTATGAACACATTTTTTTAATGGAACTAATTCTCAAAACACAGTCAAACCTCAGAGCTGCTAGAAATGTTACAGTAGCTCCTGCAGAAAGGGAAAAGTGGTATTCTGCTAGGTTTAAGGTTTTAATTGGATTTTTTCTTTGTTTTTGAGAAATCTGTAAAATGAAAGGCTGTTGTAGTTTAAGCCCAGCTGGCAACTAACGACCACATGGCCTCTTGCTCACTTCTCCCCCTGCCCCAGTGGGATGGAGAGGAGAATCAGAAGAAAAGGGTAAAACCTCATGGGCTGAGATAAGAACAGTTTAATAGGACAACACAAGGAGAGAAGAAGTAATAATAATAACAATACTAATAAAAGAATGTATAAAGCGGGTGATGCACAATGCAGTTGCTCACCACCTGGAACCCGATGCTCAGCCCGTTCCCAAGCCACAATCCCTCCTCCCCCTGGCCAGCTCCCCCAGTTATATATTGAGCATGACATGATATGGTATCTAATATCCCCTTGGCTAGTTCAGGTCAGCTGCCCTGGCTGTGCCCCCTCCCAGCTTCCTGTGCAAATTAACTCTACCCCAGCCAAACCCAGGACAAATTGTTTTCCCTTTCATAGGATACCAGTCTGACCTCCTGTGACCATCCAAACTCCTGTTCTGTACAGCAACAGCATTTCCTGTTGGTGGAGGCACTAAAGATCTTCTGTTCCCTGCATCAAATCAGGATTCCTGTGTTACATTCTGGGCTCCTGCTCCTTAGGCTAAAAGTCACTTGACTTCCGTGCTTTAATTGCAAAAAGAAAGCTCAAAAATCAAGGCGAGAAATGACATTAACAGAAAAGATACTTTGCTGTGAAAGTGGATAGCCTGAATCAGCTAACATTCCATAAGTGCTCTGAGATATTCAAATGAAAGATGCCAGCACTAATACCAATTTCAAGCTGCAGTATTATTAATACCATCTAAGGAAGACTGGTGTTTTAAGAAACAGGTTTGCTGTTTTTAAGTTAAGCTACCACTAGAATTGTCTAAGAGAAGCAAAGCTAAGGGCATATGAGCCTCAGAGCTCGCCAGTGTACACAGCATAATAAATGACTCAAAGAATTACTAGAAAATAATTCCACTGAGAGGTTTTGGTGACATCTTTAACCATACAGAGCTCCACCTACATACAGTTTCTAAATATTTATAACAACCCAAGCAGGAAATTAATGTTATACAAATGTCTGCAGAATATTTATTTTGCTGGAAATTATTATATTGGAATAAGGAATTCTAATTTTGTAATGTGACTATATGAAAATGAAAGCATTAATTATTCACACAAATAAAACTAGGAAATTAATATAGGCTGTATACTACAGTTCCAATACAATATAACCTGATCCCCTCCTCCACAGACATGGAACCTGCTGCTTTTGCAGCTGTGCAAAATAGACACAGAATCATAGAATTGTTTAGGTTGGAAAAGACCTTCAAGATCATCAAATCCAACCGTCAACCATGCCCACTAAACCATGTCCCGAAGTGCCTTGTCTACGTGCTTTTTGAATACCTCCAAGGATGGTGACTCAGCCACTTCCCTGGGCAGCCTGTTCCAATGCCTGACAACCCTCCCAGTAAAGAAATTTTTCCTAATATCCAATCTAAACCTCCCCTGCTGCAACTTGAGGCCATTTCCTCTCGTCCTATCACTAGTTACTTGGGAGAAGAGACCAGCACCCCCCTCACTACAACCTCCTTTCAGGTAGTTATAAAGAGCAATAAGGTCTCCCCTCAGCCTCCTTTTCTCCAGACTAAACAACCCCAGCTCCCTCAACCGCTGCTCATAAGAGTTGTGCTCCAGGCCCCTCACCAACTTGGTTGCCCTTCTCTGGACACGCTCCAGCACCTCAATGTCTTCCCTGTAGTGAGGGGCCCAAAACTGAACACAGTACTCCAGGTGTGGCCTCACCAGTGCCAAATACAGGGGAACAATCACCTCCCTGCTCCTGCTGGCCACACTATTTCTGATACAGGCCAGGATGCTGTTGGCCTTCTTGGCCACCTGGGCACACTGCTGGCTCACATTCAGCCGGCTGTCAACCAGCACCCCCAGGTCTTTTTCTACCAATCAGAAAGGTCTGATCTTTTCAAGCTGTGAAAATTTTCTCAACAATGTAGGACTTGTATGTAGGGCATCATCAGTCCAAACCTGTTCAATTAATTTTGTGCGTAGTAATGTACAAGACCAAGCTGCTACCATTACTCCCGGTCCTCATCTTATCCTGCTACTTAGAGGTTTATTTGAAAAGCCCACCCCAAACTTAACATTTTACAAGAAACCAAGAGGCGCAATATTACCAAAGGTTGCAGTTCTACCACAGCCTCCAGTAGCATTTCTCATTAAGTTGAAGCATCTGGAAAGCATGTAATTACATGAGAATTTTCAAGTTTAAAGGAAAAAAAGACCGAAAAGGATAAATTTCTATTCTTGATGAGAAGAGAAGAGAAAAAAAATAAAACCCCCTTATGCACCTAAAAGCAAGAAAAATGCACATAAAAGCACTTTCCTTTCCCTTGAACAACAGAAAGCCAAGAACGGTCCTTAGTCCTAGTGCCAGTTCTGAACAGCTTATACCTCAGTCTACTGCAGTGAGGCAAGCAACTCAGACAATTGCCTTAGACCCCATGGCAGCTTCATTAGGCAGCACTGCAAATCATTAATGAATATGTAGAAGGAGAAGGGACCCTCAACAGAGGATTTTATCAGCATGTTGGTTGCCTTTTCATGGTCCTGCAAGGGTTAGAAGCAATGCTCTGGAAAAACATTTTCTCCTACATTTATTGTTTTGATGGCTGGGCAGATTCAGAACAAAATTACTAATGCTGACACAATAACAGAGCCTTTTGCTAAACTGTCTGTGCCTCAAGTCCCTGCACTGTCAGCTGTGTTTTAAGTAACTGACTCCTATGGCAAGATGTGCAGCTAGTCTACATGCAAGAAGAAAATTCCAGAGCGATGGCTCTGTATTCCCATCCAGCCATGAGGAAGGGGAAGAGCACTGAATCAGTGATCCAGGAATACCATGTCTGAATCTGATCACATCTTATGCAGCTTTCCACCAGTCACAACTGACTGATCACCCACTGCTGTCACATCTATATGTTACTTCCAAGACATTTACCTTTGCTCCATTGGAATGTCATTTTGCAGGGCACCGGCGATGCTCAGGATGTCCTAGGAGTGACTCAGGTGTCAACATTCAGCACTGAGACCTGTTATTGTCTTAAATGGATGGTGACTGAGACATGTCTGGTTCTGTTACAGCAGGTTCCCTCAGCTGTAAAAGGTACCAAGTTTGCCAACAGCAAGGACTGAGGTGAGAGGATATAGCTGTGTGAGGAACAGACCTGTGCCTCCCTTTTGACTCTGCAAATGGTGGCCAACACTGCTACCATGAGCAGTGCTCCATCGCAATTCGGCTGTTATCCATCCGCTCCAATGCATAGCAGCATTATCATGAAGCTCCTCAGCAAAATGTTTTCCAATAATTTTTTAATACTAGATCACTAAATGTTTTCCAGTAGACAGATCTATACTTCCACAAAGGATTACTAGTAACAGCAGGTTTCCTTTTCTAGAACTGGGTTTGCCATTCAAATAGCCATGTTGCTTAAACTGGCTTTAGTACCCTCTGCTTTGCCCCTGTCCCTGAATCATCCTCCAGGTAATGGTGGTAAAAACATTTATGTAATCAGGTTGCAAACCAGAGCAGGAATCTGGTCCAGCTGATAGATAACTCAGTTGGAAATCATCATTTTACTATTATTAGTGTTACTCTTTCTCAGATGGACCAGTTTCCCAACCCAGTTCACAGAATGGCTGCACAAACATATATGGAGAGCCAGCAGAGGACCAGGAAAGCACAGCAGAGTAATAACTACTCAAGACAGAACTGTGGCTGAAAAGCGGTTCATTAGACTGCCCAGGTTGCAGTCTGGAAGCCACAGTGTATGTATGAATACAATGCCTTTTAACATAGCATGGTCAAAATCTCATGGAAAAAACCCATCCAGTTGCACTTGCTGACATTCATGCCATATGCATCCATTAAATTGAAGCTTAAGATAACAGAGAAAACAATATGCATGATTTAAACACTTCTTGTTATTCACTCTGTGCTCCCTGTTAGAAAGAGAAAATAAAAAAGGAGCGGGGGGAGAGAGAGAGAAAAAAGGAACAATCTTTCTAACTTCTGTTTTGTTTACAGGGGATTAAAATTATTTTACCCTATGCACATGGCTGGGAATTTCAGCTCAGGGAGCTATACTTTTTGCACTGCACTAAGACATTAATGTGTTCTCAACAACTTAAGACCAGTATTGTGGGCCCTCTGTAAATGCAAGGAATTAAAGTCCTTTCTGCTGTGTTGCTTCATGCTGAGTAATTCTCCAATTAGTTGAGCTGTTAATTTTCTGGTTTTCTATATCTTGCCTCTATTAAACTGATTTCTTCAATCATGCCAAACGGTCACCTGCCGCCTGTGCTCTAAAGTGTCATGCTTGCCTTGGAAGGTGATTTCTTTGTCACACTTTGTTCACAGCATTTCTAACAGTGGGGCACATTTCCCTTCGTGGTATTTTTACTTGCTTCTAGAAGTACATCTGAAACTATTGGATGAACAGTTTCCAGCTTTCTGCCAGGTTCCCTCCAGCCCTCTTGTGCTGCTCCCAGATGAAAAGGACCTTATTGGAAAAACCCTACAAAATTGAATAGAAAATTAAATTCTCCCCCTGACCTAACTTGTGAATTTTAATAGACATAGTGCTACCTGCTGTATACATTCTCTTTCCAGTAAGCTTTGGATCAGGCCATGAAAAGAGATATATCTCTGTACCAGTGTATTTGAGACAGTTCCTTCTTTGGGGCCAGAAACATTTCAGTGTAAATAAACAGAGCTACATAAAATTAAAAATAGTCTAACACGGTGATATTATCCTGAGCAAAGCATTTGCAAAAAAAAACAAGCAAAGGGCACATATTTGCTTATCTTCTAAAAGCTTATAGAGCCCCTAACGTCGCCAGACTTTAGAAAAATGGCACTGTGACAAGAAAGAAAAACAAAACAGGGCAATTTTCACCTCCATTCTTGAAACTCAACCACTCACACAGATAGGTGAGCATTAAGAACATGAATTGCAAAAAAAGTATCCTGCTATGGAAGTGACTCCTCAGCCTCCACTAAAACTGTTGGTATCCCTCATCGGTCATCAATATTGACAAAATTCACTGCATTCCCCTGGAAAATACTGAAACCCAATAAGCAAAGTACAAGCAATGTAACTGGCATTATCTTAAACACTGAACAAGCTCAAGATTGATATAAGGTTTGCTTTGTAAAGGAGACATAACCAAGTCTCGCTATCTCACACAAACAGTCCAGTAGTTAAATCTTTTACTTGTCAGACTAAGGCTTTTCTGAGTCTTTAAAACACATGCATAAGCCTATCCCTATTTGCTAAGCATGTACTTACACGCAGATTTCCAGGTATTACACATAAACATCAGCTCATACATAAACATGTGTTTGACTAGAGCCTAGAAATTCAGTCCTAATACAAACTGGTGCCTCACTTCTGCTGACCTCCACATTCTTCACTTTCTTCTATCAGCTCTTTATGTGATTCATTACTACAACCCCACCAGTACCCTATCATAAAAATTGTGTACTGTATATGATTAGACCTTTCAAGGAGTTAATCCTGTAACATTGTGCTGAACCTTACCAAACTCTACCTCAGGTAAAACTGATCCATCAGTGAAGTTGCTGCTGTTCTCCCATCCCATGTGTATCCTCTGCAAGGTTACAACTTGCTAGAACTTCCACTTGATTTACCTTTCATTACCCAATGCCATAAATGCCATGTCATTCCTCTCTCTTACATACCCTTGGACAACTTTGAACAATTCTTTTCCCTACCTGACTTGTCCACCTGCCCAATTCTCACATTCGCTCAATAATGCATATGAAAATGCGGGATCTTCTGATAACGGTTTACCACATTTAATTTCCAGGGAATGTCAGCTTCCATCGAGTGATGCACAAACTGCACATTAATCAGATTCCATGTCTATAGGGGCCTGAATGTACCTACCTCATGAATATGCAGGCAACTCTGTTTCATTGAGTAAGACACAAACATATTTCTTGTCAGATAGGAAGTGCTGTTATGTGTATATATTTTCTTCCCTCTTGTTCTTTTTGCATAAAGCAGATGAGATTCGGTGTTTGCCAGAGCAGATATATTTTTTCCAGGGTACAACAGCAGCCTAGTGCTGGATGATAAAAGCTTTGCCTGCCATCCACATAATGCAATTGCAGTTTGAGTGTTCTGGGTTCCTGTATTTCTGTGTTGCACTTCACAAGTATAATGCTGAAATCACAAGCAGGGTGATAAATGTTAACTATTTATGAAAAAACTGAGAATAAGCTCTCTCCCTTGGTCTGCTTTCACTCAGATGTTTAAGACCAGAAAGGACTGTCAGAGCCCCTTGTCTGACCTTCTGTGTAATACAAGCCCTTAAATGTTATCATCACCTGTGCATTGAGCTTGGTGATTTTTTCTTCTTTTTACTAAAATATATCTTCTAAAAATACGCTTTTCATTGCCCTGTCTTCATTTGGAGGCTTCAAGAAATAAGGACTCCATGTCCCTTAATAGTTATTCCAGTAGTTAATCAATCTCACTCTTAGAAATGAGGCACCAGTTCTTAATTTGAATTTGTCTGGATGACACACTCAGCTATTAGTTTTCTTCATGCCTTTCCCTGCTAATTTAAAGGGGCCTTTATTATTTAGTCATTTTGACTTTTGAAAGTACTGATGTCTTAAAATCAAGTCTCTGATCTGTCTATTTTTGGGTAGGCTACACAGAATTAGTCTTTCCAAGCTCTTTCTGTAATGAATTTGCCAACCATTGAACCTTGCTGTGGTAAAGATTTCTCTTCTACAGTGTCTAAACTAGGGACTTAATCCTTTAAAAACAGTTGTCTTGTAACATGCCAAAGTTACAAGACAATGTATGTCCTGCTACCTTTGTTACACATGTATTCCGAGTCAAAGCCTGTACAAATGCCTTATTTACATGCACAATTATGTCCATTCTGTGCAGACCTGAAAGAGCAGACCTTGCAGTTTTAGGAGTAATTCTTTAGTTATAAACACTGATAACACATTCATATTGTATCATGCATTCATTACATAAATCAAAGCTGACTGTAGACAGAAAGTGAAGGACAAAAGAATTAAGTATCTTTTCTAAGTTAAGAGTCAAAGCTAGGGATAAATAGGCTTAGGGCACTATAGCTTCCAGTACTGTAAGCTACCTGCCTTTCCTAAACCCCATCTGCTCTTTCAATAAATACTTTAAATGCACTTAGTGATACAAAAGATCCTGAAATCTGAAGCATCCTTCTGGTATTTAACATCCACAGACCTGGTACGAAAGGGGGCAAAATACCGTAAAATTCTGTAAACCTTCTGCAATCATCTCCTAGAGTCCAATGCCCCAAAGAGAGAATTTCCTAAAGACATTGGAAAATGTTATTCCTCTTACATTGTCCAGTCCTTACCCTCCTTAATTGAGATTGCCAAAGTGGGCAGTATTTAATGCCGTTCCTGGTAGCAAACAATACATTGCTAACATCACCACTATGAACAAAAATTCACTTCCGCTATTCATGGGCTGCCAAAATGGCACAGTATTTTTACTGCTTTTCTCTGGTACCTAGGGCAAATCCTTTTCCTTTGTGACCAGCGGTGTTCTCAGAGGAAGGCAGCACAGAGGCATGATGCAGCAGATGACATTTCCCCAGTTGCTGCCAGGCGGGATGGCACTGCATACCTTTCCTTTGCAGGAAGCAAGGCCATGAACTGCCATGACTGATGAGTGGCAAGAAAGAAGCAGCTCCCCATCACCTGTGGAAAGTGAGCAGGAGTCCTTAGACTGCTGCAAGGCGCCATCCTGCCACACTGTAAGGGGACAAAGCACAGCTCCTACCCACAACTCTCTTCCAAGCATGGTAAAAACTCCTGGCTCTGCCTAACTTCTGGGTCAACCAGAAGGTCAGAGATAGTGTTTTGATGATGCAAAAAGAAAGGGCAATCTTCTTAGCACTCATGTTTATCTACCTACCTCAGAGTGGTCTTCTGAGGGTTATCACATTCCCACTCAATCTGCTAGGTACAAATTAGACAATTTGCAAGAAGAATATTTCTGTTGAAGAAATGGGTTGTGTGAGGGCACCCTGCCTGTAACAGAACCTCTGACTGAAACCCCGTTACTTTCAGTTCTTAGCTTTCTGAAAATGGAGAGACTCACCCTGTCCATGAGCTTTAAAAGCAGCAATAAAATAATCTCTCTGCTGTTTCCCATCCATTCTATTTTTCAGCAGCAAAATGACTGTCCCATAATTAGATAAAGGTGACGCTCATGCACACATATTATTTGCATGTTATATGGCCTACCTGTCAGAAAATATGTTCAACTAATAGTCAGCCTAGAAATGTTCCTTATTGTTTTTTAATACCAGAAAAGAAAATCCTGAATTCAAAGATAATTAATATTTTTATTTTTTTAATTTTGTTGATTGAAGCCCAACTCCATGGATAAAAAGAGAGCTCAGAATGAAATTCTTATACAGACCTAAGCCAATAAAGTGGTTTAGATTTGACCTGACCCAGCCCAAACAAATTCCATAATGGATAACTAAGAAAAGAGTTCTGACAGCAAACCTGACCTCAGGTCTCGTCTCTACATGCCACATTTTGCTAAGCAGGCTGGGAAACACTTTTGCTTATTTGTCATTTTCTTTAATCATGGGCCTTGATCTTTGACAGAAAGTGTCCAAATGAACCTTAATGTTAAACTGGAGCTCGTACAAGACACATTTTTAGCTTGTGGGGCTTGAGTAGTGTCCTTTGGCAGATTCAGAGCCCAAAGAGTGGTTATATGGTAAAACCCACCTTTCCTCTGTGCTGCATTTGGACAGTTGAACAGCTTAGTTTTTTCCACAGTAATCACAGTATTTTTTTTTACCTTTTTCAAACTTTGTACTCATTAAGCATGTCTAGTTTCACTGGCTTTGCACTATACAGTACTACCATCATCAAAGGGAAGAGTTGTAAAATAAGTCTTCATCTCACTAGGTGAATTTATTGCTGTCATAAAAATAAAGGCCCCCAAGGTTCATTGCATCCACTGTACTGAAGACACAGAGTGCAAGCTTGGGGAATTTACTGTAGTATACCACTGTGTCATTGTACCTACCTGAAAACTTGGCTCAGCTGACATCTGGAAGAATTAATAAAGAAAATGCAACCTAAGGGGAAAGAACCAGAGATGTTTGATTTGTCAAAAGAAGAATGTACATTATTATGGAGTCAGAAAGCAAGTTATAAGCCAGAGTTTGTATTTTACACAGTGAAGATATTGGGTGGGCTTTATTAATGTTTTCATAAATTATTTGCTGAAACAGAGCCGCTTACACAAACTGCATACTTATTTACCTGGTTTGGGAGTTTGCACCTTATAGGAAACGCTACCATTTGAGCAGGAATTTGCAAATGGTTCCACAGCTTGTTTTTTAAAGGTTGTTATCCTGAAAGTGTCAGGAAAGACTGTTTTCTCCTGTGAGTCCATCAGAGGCAGAGACAGGAGACTCAGATTGCCTGTAGCAAAAGAATGAGCTGGAGGGCAGAATATATCAATCAGATGAGGAGGCAGTAGGTGGTAAAGAGTTTTAGGATCTCCAGCAAACAGCCTTTTCCAGAAATGTTACGAGACTGGAGATGCTCACTGAGGAAAACAGGTTTGCAAGGAACACCCTGCTCTATGGATAATGTAGGTAATTACATGGAGACCAGTGATGAGTGGCATTCCTCAGGGGTCAGTATTGGGACTGGTGCTGTTTAACGTCTTTGTCGGTGACATGGACAGTGGGATTGAGTGCACCCTCAGCAAGTTTGCCGATGACACCGAGCTGAGTGGTGGGGTCAACACGCTGGAGGGAAGGGATGCCATCCAGAGGGACCTTGACAGGCTTGAGAAGTGGGCCTGTGCAAAACTCATTAAGTCCAACAAGGCCAAGTGCAAGGTCCTGCACATGGGCTGGGTCAATCCCAAGCACAAAAACAGGCTGGACAGAGAATGGATAGAGAGCAGCCCCGCAGAGAAGGACTTGAGGGTGTTGGTTGACAAGAAGCTCAATATGACCCGGCAATGTGCATCTGCAGCCCAGAAAGCCAACCGTATCCTGGGCTGCATCAAAAGAAGCATGACCAGCAGGTTGAGGGAGCTGATTCTCTCCCTCTACTCTGCTGTCCTGAGACCCCACCTGGAGTTCTGCATCCAGTTCTGGGGCCCTCAACGTAAGAAGGATATGGACCTGTTGGAGCAGGTCCAGAGGAGGGCCACAAAGATGATTAGGGGGCTGGAGAACTTCTCCTATGAAGACAAGCTGAGAGAGTTGGGGTTGTTCACCCTTGAGAAGAGAAGGCTTCAGGGAGACCTTATAGCAGCCTTCCAGTACCTACAAGGTGGCCTACAAGAGAGCCAGAGAGGGACTTTTTACAAGGGCATATAGTGATAGGACAAGGGGTAATGGCTTTAAACTGAAAGAGGGTAGGTTTAGATTAGATGTAAGGAAGAAGTTCTTCACTGTGAGTGTGGTGAGGCACTGGAACAGGTTGCCCAGAGACGTTGTGGATGCCCCCTCCCTGGAAGTGTTCAAGGCCAGGTTGAATGGAGCTTTGAGCAACCTGGTCTAGTGGAAGGTGTCCCTGCCCATGGCAGCGGGGTTAGAACGAGATGATCTTTAAGGTCCCTTCCAACCCAAAACATTCTATGATTTTATGATTCTATGAGTTAGAGGGCCCAGCAGAAGACAAGACCCAACTATGCAAACTGCTGTACAATCCCAGAAACAATCCCAGCCCTGAAGAGACTATAGCCTAAAGAAAATGGGAAGGAATTTTAGGGAAATAGAAGTAAACACGGTAAACTGAGTCTCCTACAGTTGTACAAGAGGTCAGCGGCAGAGCTCACAAAAAAACCAAAACAAAACAAATCAAAACCAAATCAGGTCCACAGCCTGTACAATGCAATGCTGTCTTCTGGATCAGCAACAGCCTACTCTGGAGGATTAATCCACAGTTTGAGGATTCAACTCATCTAATTTAAAGGCCAACTTCTCAAAGAGTTGGCTAGACTGTCTTCATAATGAATGGAGAATTATCAACAGAACATCTCCTAGTTTTTGTGTGTGTGTCCTTGGCTAGGAGGAATCACAACAGAGAAGTCTCCAGGATTTTCTGAATGCAGCAAGAAGAGTCCCACCCAACATGACTAGGACAATCATTACTGGCATCTTTTGATTCAAGTTGTGGTCGAACACAAAGAAAAACCCCAGCTGATTCCAGAATTAAAGAAGGCAAAGAGGAAATGCTTTAACATAAAAACAAAGTATTCTGCTGACAGCAATTGAAATTATGCATCCTGTCCAGAGAAAAGTTCTAATTCTCGATGGTTTCACATAATTACATGTACTATCAACAAACAAAAATTAAGGGCTCTCACTGAAGTTCCTGGGAAACTTCCCCGGTAATTCTAATGTAAACACAGTCCTACTGTATATTCTCAAAATAAACCTACAACTGACAGATCATACCACATGAGAACGCAGCTTTTAAAAGCCTAACAGTTCCATACATTTCTGGCATGAGAGATTTTTGGGATGGGAATGGGGACATGGTTTGCCATTGTTCTGAACTTGTTGCAGAAACATAGCCTAGCCAGAGATACAATTGTACAATATCCTGTGTTGAGATGAGAGAATATTTTCTATTTTTTAATATACCCTCTTCCACTGTGTTGGAATCTGTATTAAGAACTTAAATCACTTTAAAATAAATCAGACAATTTACAACCCTGAACACACACAGATTTGCTTGTTCTCCAGACACCTTTCTCCTTTTTTCCCCCCTCTGATTCTCCATCTCTAGAGAAGGAAGCTTTCTAAGGAAGGTTTCTACTTTATTCCATATTTTAAAGCCACTACCTTGAAATCTTCAAATATAACAAACAGAAATGTTCAAATAGAGACCCAGTTTCATAGATCCCCTCTGTTAAGAGGCTGCCAATGCATGAAACACATAGACAGAGCCATGCCACTGAGGTGAACATCTGCAGAAAGCATGCACATGAGTGATATTACTTGATAGAATGTCTACATTATGCCTCTCCATTATTGCCTAGCTGTAAAAGGTGACCCCACCTGTCATGTGAAAATCCCACAGCCAAAGCAGGTCAGCTTTGCCAACCAGCTGCAAAAAGCCTATAGGTTTCCAGAGAAAAAGGAGCTGTGTGCGTTGTTCAGCATATCACTGAAGCTGAGGAGTGGGCCAGAAGGACGAGAAGGAAAGCCTCATGGGAGCTGCAACAGGTCTGGATACTTGGCCATCTCTTCCCAGAACAAGAATGAACTAGAGCGACTGATTTCAAGGCAGACATAAATGACAAACCACTTAAAAAGCTTCAGTTGTTAAACCTATTTCTTCATAAAGCTACTTTAATTTGGTGTGAAAGTAACTATGGGAGAAGTAGCCTTATAACACCCAGAAAGAAATTCAAAGTACATATTGTCAGCTGAATTTTCATTGGTACTTTGGTGATAAATCAGAGGAAGTCCATATCAATTCAGCTGCATATGCCACAAACCAGCAGGATTGAGATTACCATTGTGTTCTCATGCTGCAGATCAGACATCAAATTTTGTGCTTCCCCTCACCTGCGTTTGGTCAGGAAAGAGACATCTCAGGCTGTGGTTTGAAGTCTGGAGTGCTATAAAAACAAGTTATAATGAATAGCACAAGAAACAGGAGAGGACAGGAAGACAGTAATTGAAATTTTTCAGCATTAGTCAGTAAAAAGTTGTGAAGAACTTAGTGGCTAGAAAGGTAATACTGGAGCACCTGTCATAGGTAAGTTGTGAAAATCTGCATGTTTTCTTAAAATGCACCTACACTAGTGCTTCGGCTTCAGCTCAGACATACCTTTGATTCAGCTCTGCCACCTTCCTGCCAGCTGTCTCCATTTGCCTGTCACTGATCTCAGCTTCTGAGTGGTTTTGGTGCTTGCACACTACATTTCTTTCAGAGGAAACTAAATGAACAGCTGTGCTTCACATGTACTTCAGCATTTGATGGGCGCACAGACTTGTGAATCCACCTATGGGCCAAACTACTGCAAGATACCCCCCAGAGTACCTAACACTCATCTACCAGTGAAATGCTCTTGAACCCTTAAAAGATCCTGTGGCAATCTGGAGCAGTTCACGTTTTGCAAAGGACCAAGTGCAGTGTTTCCATCTGGCACCAACTGCCAGCCCTCTACTGACTATTCCAACTGATCTATCAGTTACTCCTTCCAAAGAAGACACATTTTAACCTTTTCCCAGCTTTTACCTGGTCTACATTTTGCTGCCATATGCCTTTCTGAATCTTTTTCTTCATTTTACTCCCCTTCTCCCCTGCTTTTTAATTTCTTTGAATTCTCCCAGCATGTTGGCACCCAGGCCTTTCTCCCAGCAGAAAACTCAAAGTGGTGTAATTTGACAAACCAAGGAAATACGCTTACTCACAAAATTTGCTAGAAGGCTGGCAAGAATTTCTTAGGAGTTAGGGTTATATGGTGGCAGTATCAGAACACTGCAAACCTCCTGTTCACTGCTAGCTGAGACAAATTATGATCAATGACCATTCACTTTCAGAAAAAAACAGAAGGCATTTTGTAGAAAGATGAGAGAAGCAACGCACTTCAAGGTGGCAAAGTGCGTGCCCATTTGTTGGGAGCACTGTGTTGAAACTGCACTTCCACCAGATTTTTTGTTGTCTGCTTTCCCAACTGATCCCACGGCACCATCACCAGGAGTGGGCCATCAGCATTGTTCTGGCCTCCCCATCCTTGTGCCCCATAGAAAACACTTGCAAAGACATAGCCTAGGGTGCTGCTTTACCCCATCCAACCTCCCGCTGCAGTACCTTTACCAGCTCCCAATACCAAACCAGTTAGATGGAAAAGCAGCACTGATTCTCTGTTCACATTTAGTCCAGGCTGGGGAAGCGGAGAGAGGATGATTGAGGTTTCATGTACAATAATAACATTGTGTTCAGAAATGCAGAGAAGTGCTATATATTAGAAAGCAGAGCGATGGTAAGGCCTCTGATGCTTCTAAAAGCAATTCTCCCAAAGCCATATAGCAACTACCTGTGTCAGAAACCACCTGCCCACTCCCCACCCTCTTTGAATGCCAAGCTCAGACTCAGCATCAAAAAGAGCCGTGAATGTGGTGTGCCATGATAAAACATCCCTGCTAGACTTCCACAATAACCTCACTCAGTGAATGCCCTGTCCCTTGTAGGAAGCAGTGGTGAGAGCACGGTTAAAGGCACAGTTTATCCCTTCGCAATGATTTGTCCTAATTCCCTTAACTGGAAGGATTAAACAAGAGCTACAAGCGGGTTTAAGGGAACACAGAACGTGCTGCTGTTCCTGAATGCCTGTTGTGTGCATGCAGGGTGTTCACCTCTTATCTGAGTGGGGCCTGCAAGCGCTGTGAGTTTTCCCAAGCACATTCAGTTGTTTTCCTTGATTTTAATTCCTTCAACTGGGCAAACACAATTTTTTTTTAAGTGGAGCCCTGCTAGTTTTTTCAGTCAATGGAAAAGGGCCTGATTCATTTGACAATAGGCAGAGTTGCACACAGTCTTTGAAAACACGTGAGAATGACCAATTATATCATGAGGCAGAATACGGCACAAATTGTAGGAGCCCACAATGGCTCTCCAAGTCCAGGTTCCCATGTTCCTAGGCCCCTGCAACTGCAGGACAAGATGCTATTTCCCATTCAGAGGTCTGTTGGACCAAGGTGAGAATGCTGATTGAGAGTGGTTTGCACTGGTAATCTGGAAGACAGCTATGGTAACGTGAATGTGTGTCCAAGATCAAGGCACGGCAGGACCTACACATCACCGTGTATCACAGCCATGGTTCTGACAACCTTCTCCAGTTAAAATCTGAATCATTCTTTACATCTCCACCTAACAGACGTACCCTAACATAGACAAGTTAGACATCATCCGGGTATCTCCCAGTAACTATTGTGAGCTCCAGGAACAGAGTTAAGATTCAATCAGAATATTTTAACTATAACACCTGGTTGTCAAGAGTTTGTGGCCTCAAGTACCTTAACTTTAGTTTGTTTCCTGATTTCCACAGGTGTAGGTTTTGCTGAATCTGACATTTTAAAAGAAAGTACATACTACTTGGGAACTATAACCTTATCCTGATGACTTGTTTCAGCAACATGTAGACAGAGACAGAAATTGCAAAAGAGGAGCTCATAACTAGCAATAACTCCACTGACCTCTGTGCATTTGGTCATTATCAGTATTACTAATGATCTGGATTGTTAACAGAGAAAAGGTTTTTATACTATAGGCCTGCATCTCAGCCCAAAAATTTTCTAAGAAACAGAGGTAACCCACTGGTCTAGATAGCTATATGCAGCAGTGGTAAGTGCTTCTGAAACTGTGAAAGGAAAAAAAAAAAAAGAAGGGATATTCAGTCCTAGTAAATACTCTGAATGATGTCACACAGCAGTAGGGTTTAAGCACGTATAAAATGACATACAAACATAAAAGAAAGCATTTTAAAAGGTAAAAAAGAACTTTGGTAGATGGGGTTTCACCAACTAGATTTTAAAAAGAAGTGAAAGCAAAACAAAATGTAAGCATGAGAAACAAAAGATTGAGCTGCTCAGACCTTTCCAAGGATCACTGAGTGTTTTGAAGTATATCCATTTAGCACACCTTGCAGCATCCTCTCTAGGATGGGAGCATAGAAAAGAAGAGAGGTAAAATGAAATGAAGGCACTGTGGAAAGATTACCTTATAAATGAGGAAAGGGAAGAGAGATTTGTCATAACCACAAGTCAGGTGCCTGCAAGCAGCCGGGGGAAATGATAATACAAAAGAGAACTCTCTGATCATTTCTGAACAACCAGAAAGGACTTTCAATTTAATAAAGACAGCAGCACCTAGAGAACATACCAAGACATTCCGCAGCCCTAGAAAGCATCTGGCAGGCAATTCCATTACATTTGAGACAGGAACCAAAGACATTACAACAGTAATAATGGTTGTTGCATACATTAGGAGACAAGGGGCTAAGAGAGGTTCACATCACACTGAGGCATTTTGACAATGATTGAATTTCAGTAATCAAACCACTCTTTATAAAAATAAAAAGCGCATGCAGTTTAATATCCCAGGCAGAGGATCAGTGTAAACCCCAGCTTCACCAGTTTTTAAGGAAGAAACACAGCACTTTTAAGTGGCATGTGAAGATAGAAAACAGGGCATTGAAAACAGGACGTAGAAAATGGGGCACATTTTGTGCCAAGCATGGTCATCTGAGGTCCCCAGTAGGGAAACTCTTACTACATTGCCTCCTCTTGTTCAGACCTCTCCTTAAAATCCACCCTGCAAGCTTCGTCTAAGCCTGACTTCAGTGAGAGCAGAGTCTGCCTTAAAGAAATAAACACTAGCAGAAAAGTCCAGAGGATTTGAACTACTTGGCATGCAAAATCGGCTTCTTAAGAAATAATTCTCACCTGTGAGCTCTAATGAATGATTACAGCATTTAAGAACAAGTTAGGAGAGACAACATATATTTTTAGCATTAATATACAAGGAGTAAGATAAATGCCATTGATAAGCAAGACAGGAAGGCTGTACCAGAGCTGCAGCACTGCAGATGTAGTCTTTGCCTTGCCAAGCTTCTTTTGTTCTTTTTCCCCACACTGTCACTGATTCAATGGTATTGTCTATTCAATGCATGCTATTCATATGGGAAGCATATGTTTTCATCCACTGCACATTCTATTTGCACGTGTACAGTTTGCAATCAAAAGCAGTACAACTGAAGTTAGCATTCAAAAACCTTAGAAAAGTAAGTTAGCACTGGCTTTTGAGGCTGGAGCTGGTTATCAATGTGCTCCTATATGTACTTTGGCAATTAGAAAACATTTTCTCCCTACTTCAGAAGAACAAGCAATCACCCATTTCCTCCTTCCTATGCTCAAGGCCATTCATGTGAGGGAAATAATGAAAATGCAGCAACAAGCATGTGGCTAGATAGGTATTCACATGATACTGCAGCCTGTAATACTAAACAGGTTGGATGATTCTTGCAGAACCCCTTTCTAACCTTTCGTCAAGTTTGCTAGGTAAGTTGACAGGTGTCTTCTTCAGGTAGCCTGGAGCTGCTGTGGTACTTCAAAAATATATGCAATAACGGTGCCTTTCTTCTCCTAATGGACAAACCTGAGAAAAAAAAAAGTTCTCCTTTTCTTTCCAGGAACTATGTATATTCCTTAACCCAACACGGAATTGTTTGCGCTCAGTCCAGGACAAGATATTTATTTGCTGGTGGGCATAGGAAGGTTTATGAAGGGAAGAACTCCGTAAAATTCCAGATTTAGGCTGAGGAAAAACAACTGAAGGTTTAGTCACTAACATGAGCTCTCCCCTTCTTAAATTTTCTAGATGAGACTAGAAATGCCTCAAGAAGTGATGACTTCTCCACAAGAAGTTTCCTTGCATTTCTCCATTCACTATGGCCTGGAAGTTTGAGTCATCTTTAAGGTCTGACTTCATTTAAAAACTGAATAAAAATTCTTCAAAATCTTCGAGTGAGTTTTCACTTTCATTTTTACATACTTCTACTGGCAATTTAGTATTATTTATTACCAGTCTCCCTTGACAACTCTTAGCAGTGTTTAAAGCTTATTAAAGAAAGTGTGCTTATTATGCTAAACAAGGAAATTAACAAAAGCTGCCATATAAACCACTGCTAAAGGCAATAGCCACCTTGCGCTGAACACAGGCACTCATTAGGAATGATCAGTCATTCCTTTTTAATTTTTTACCACAGGAAAAATAAATCCACCTTTACAGCATCGAACAAATTTTGAGAAAGTTCTCACATACTCCTCTTGCTAATATAATGACACACTCATCCTTCACTGCTCTGAAAAAAAAATGACCCCTGAAACAGGCACCCTCCTTCCTTGTCATGAATCCAAGCATCAATAACACAAAGGTCCCTCTCACTAGAACACCTCAGGCATGCCAGCCTTGATCCAACAGCAGACTGTATTACTCTCCTTGAAGCGCCCCCAAAACTTCGGTACAAATTTAATGCGTCTTCAGTCAGAGATTTAAGCAGTTGAAGGCTTCAGTAGCTGTTAAAACCTGCTTACAGATCTAGATTTGACAGTACACCCATGCAAATCCAACTGCTTTTTAACCATTTCCTGGACTGATGTAGAGCCAATGAAATATGCATGATTAGTAGCCCCTCTTACCACAAAGAAACACAAGGTTGCAAATGGCTCTGTGACCTTTCATTGCAATTGGCATTTTGCTTATAAAGAGTATAAGGAGTGAAGTAAAGGTTGGCCTTTTTGATTGGTATTAAGTTCTCGGCTGGGCTTTCTGCTAAATGGCATTCTTGGTGGTTGTTGTGATACTGCTATCAGCCTACTCGTTTCAGTTCTGACTCAAGCCACCTCTTTCATATAGGTCACTAGAGGGTTGTCATGTAGCAACATTTGGTCACAGAAGTGGATTCACAGAGACAAACGGTAGTCTGAAGAACTTCATATCTCATTTCCAAACTAGTGGGCCCACTGGGGCATGACATTTCACATATGGCAGATATGTGATATGGCAGAAACAAAAAAGCTCAGAAAGTGATGAATCTTAGAAAAACAGAAAAGTGCCATTTCTGATAAACTTGACTGTTTTATCAAAGCTGGAAATGGGAAAGAAACTGTCCGTGACAAATTTAATGAGGTCACATTTCAGTCCTTACAATCTGACTCAATCAGATAATTTTACAGACTACTTTGTCTTTTTACCTTGGTGACTCTATGCAAATTATGACTGGAGACATGAGTGAAAAGGAATTTTGTGATCCTCTTTCTAATAGAACACATCACCTGAATATATCACTGATGAGCTCTGTTTAGCATTTGAAGGTGTGGATAAGCCACACACAGAAGAGCTCATCTAACCCCATGTAACAGTAAGGAAGGTAAGAAAATTGCTCCTTACAATCAGGTTTCAAGCAAACATTAAGATACATCAGTAGATTTGTTAAGTGCAACAATATGGATTAGTATATGACAACATTCAACCTGCTTATTCAGGGTTTGTAAAACCATCAGTCTTTTTTCACACATCCTAAACTAACACATATTAAAGATAAGCTAGTATAAAGCAATGGGGCACACTTCATGTTCCTGAACCTCTGGCAAAGATCCCATCAAATGAGAAACGCGTGCAAGATTCTGGCTTTATAGGTCTCAGTACGTTAGATTAAATATTTGGCCCTGGGACAGCTGGAGTCTATATTTTTGCATTAAAAGGGTAGTTTGATGAATTTTTCTCCCTTTTACAAAGGCTAGGAGCTTTGAACCTGAATAAGCTTCAAGTCGGATAACTATTAGGATCCCAATTTAGAGAAAGCCAGCATAGTAACAGGAAGGCAAGAATATATTTTCCTTAGGCAAACCCCTCTTCCCAATGTCATTCAGGTTTGCTTTTGTTTTCACACTTTTTAAGAATAGCCTTGAAAGCTCTCTCATGCATCTCTGAGGCAAAATGACACATTTGTCTGAAATTCCTTAAACTCAAACTTGAAGAGCTGACTGCTCCTTTGGGGCTATTCTGCATTTCACTGCATGAGCTGATTATTGCTACAAATACCAGCACAGATTGAAAGAAGACAGCAGAGGAAATGGTGGAGTACAACATAATGGGAAGCAGCAGGATGCACAGAGGTGATGCAGGACTTGGTGTGAGTCAGCAATTGAAAAACAGAGACAACATGTTATTTGAAAATAGATAAAGAAAAGGATATGTGTCAGAAATCAGGTTTCATCTTTCTTATGTTTTCATGGCTGCTTCTCATTACTTGAGTTACCATGACTTCAATATGAAGTGATGGTAGAGTAGTCAAAAGCAAGTTGAAAAATAGCAGGTGTTCCACCAGAGCAAGGGGGACAAAGTATGAAAGAAAAAACAAAAATGCTGCTACTTACAGTTATGTCCAAGCAACCCTCACAGTAATTACTGGATTTCATCCACATAATACTCTGAAGTCTGAAGGAACATGCCTGCTTTGTAAGTGGATAATTGAGCAAGTTATGCAGGGAACTCTAAACTAGGTGCCGTGTGGTGAAGAGTCATCTTAAACAAATGCAATCAGCTGATGCTCAGCAAGAACAAACTTTTGCGTTATTTGGTTAATTCCAAACTGGCAAATAAGAATTGTGATGGGGAATGAACAATCACCTGTACTGTTAGAGTGACTTGGAGCACAGCTCAGGAGCTAGCACAGGCCAGGAAAAGTTTCAGATTAACTGGTGCAGATAAGACCTCACCCTCTTCACATGCTGGCAGTGGCACGGTACTGCTGCAGTTCTGTGGAGGGTCTCAGGCCTCCACACAAATGCATAACCACGTCTTAACACACACCCCGGTCCATACTCTTAGGAGCTGCAAAGAAAGAGCAGAGCAGGTCCAAAAAAGCAGCAGTGCTGGTCTCTGAGGATGACCACAGCACAGATAGTGCAGCAACATGACCAGCAGGGCACAGTGCCCCAGTCCCAAACAGGGTGAACAGAGCAGGAGGAGTAACTGCAAGAGGTCCCAGCTCCAGCATCAGGAGTCCAATAACCATCAGGCAAAGGCAAGGTAGTGAGTCAAAGGCAAGATCCATCCAGTAAATTAGAACAACAACTCAGGAACAGCAGGGAACAGGATTGGAGGCAGGCACACATAGCTCCAACAAGGACTGGGTGCCAGAGTACCTGGAACAAGAAGCAGAAGGCATGTCAGGGCAGGGGGGGAATTGTCCCAGGTGAGGCTGATCAGGGCAATTAAGACCTGCTGGTGCACTCAGGACCCTGACACTTCTTTCTTTCAAGGCATTAGGGGGAAAAAAACCTTATGAAACAGCAAAAAAAACATAGGGAAATGAAAGACAATCTTCATGGACATCTATAAGAAAGTAGTTCAGGACCAGTGAACCTCTGAACGTACATGAGGTGGTAGCAAGGCCACTCAAGAAGACGAGCTACTGGTGGGTTAATGCATACAGTCCCAGTTTGAACTTGCAGTCCTGTGTTTGGGCCCAGCATTGCAAATACTGGTCCAGTGCTGTTCAGCAGAGTTCTCTTTCTCATGAAAAATTGACATTCATCACCCAGGACTCAGCTGAGATATTCTGGGACTGTAATTTAAGATGCGCCTCCTCTTCCCCTCTGACTATGTCTAGCGCAAAGAGACAGACATTGCTAATGAAGGGCCTTTTCAGTGCTGCCTTCTTACCATTTTTTCCACCAGCTCTGTGGTAGACTCCAGAGCAGAAGGCAACTGTAATGAACTCTAGTGCATTTGACTTTCAGAAACAGGAAGGAGAGTGGGCACACAGACATATTTTCAGACCAGGTGACACTAGGGAGCCTTTGACAATGGCACTGGGCACTTAAATCACACAAAATTTCAGAAATGATCATTGCAACATCCAGCCTGGCCCACACAGTTATCTCCTCTTGCAGTCAGGCAGCTGACTGCAGTCTCAGACCCTTCAGGACTGCAGGGACTACATGGAGCAGCATAGTTACTGCCAACAGCCATGTCATTTAGGACCATACTGGTTATGTGGCATCAAGTACAATGTGCAGTGGTGACATTCAAAGTTTACACAGCCTGATATGCACTGCTGGGAAGAAGATCAGCCTCTGGCCTCATAAATGAAAAGTGTACTAGTAGTGTGGATGCTGTCAGTATAGCCAACCTACACGTGTCCTGGGGAGATCACCACAGACCTCCTCTGTCAGCTTTCACATTTAATAAACATTGCCAATTTGGCCATGGATACACAATCTGATTAACTGCCTCAAGGACTCTGCCTACTTATCAGTAAAAATTAGCAGTACCTTTTAATTTTCAACTGAAATTGAAATAAACTTTCAATTTTAGAGTAGAAAGTTACTGAATTTTTTTTTTATTTTTGTTTCTTCAGTATGAAATTTCAAACACTGGAACATGTTGATGAATTGGCATTTGCCAGAGGAAATGCATTCAGTTGTGTACAGCTGAGGTCAGTTTAACACAGACATACCTCAAAATAGCCATCACATTTCCCCTTCCTAGGCTGTCGCATAACAAATATTTATTCAAGAAAAAAACAATTCCTTGGCCTATGGCCCTCATTGCTGAGTCAGAAGTAACAGCTATTATGTTATTGCCTGGTAAGCTGATCAAAATTAGAGTAAGTGTTGTCACCGCACCCTAAATCTGAAAAAAGACAGTGAAGGCAGCAAGCGTCCTTTCAGCCAAGGACAGCACAAGTGAGACTTTGCAATATGTATGGATAAAATAGTGGATAACTGTACCATAATATGTTTTTTTCCCTTGGATTCATTCAGGTTTGTTTATTTTCTTTTTGTTGTTGACTGGAACAATAAAGAAGGTGCAACATATAATATAAGCCTGAGGAGTACAGTAATAAACCCACAGTTATTAATGACCTGTCCTGGTTCTAGCAATGAGACCCTGACAGCTGTCAGGGTTCAGACACATCAGACGCCTACTATGAAATGTAGAGAGAATATGGGGGCCTGTTATGATTGTCAGAGTTGCATATGCCTGGCCTTGGGAAGTCTGACAAGCCCTTTGGAATTATGCATCATGCATTAACATGACAAAACTTTTATAGACAGAGAAAGATCATCTTATTGTGGGATTTGTGTCCTTCTTGGTTGTGCAGCCCTCACCTTTCCAGTGATCATGTGTTTGCACACTCTTCCAGCAGGACACTGGGTCTACATCCAGAATCTAAATTTAGGGTATTTATCATTCATTCAGCCAAAATATAAGGAAATTATCTACCCATCTGGTTGGAATGCAGTATGAGAGTACAAAGAGTACATAAGTTATCAAAGGACCTGATTCTGTGAAATTTTCCTTGTCTGTGGAAAGTAGCAAGTACCATAAATTTCCATTTATTTTGGAATTGCTTAAGCACGAGGCTCCTATCTCACGCAGGATACACCAGGATGAGCACGGCAGAAGTAAACAGTTCTTAAGTTCACACTGCAGGAAACTATGTGGTAGACCTTCAAGCAAGCACATGCGTACTTTTGAAAAAAAGCAGAACTGTGCTTCAGAATGAGGTAACAGTAGGATCATTTCTCCTTGGAATATATTTTGGGCACATTTGGGATTGGTAACAGGAGATATGGTAACTCAAATCCCAGCCAAGCCATCACATCAAGGGTGAAATTCTAGAGTTCATTCTTAATATCCTGCCTCAGGGAGGATTGAGAGAAATGGAGAGAGTAGAATTTGATATACTGTAACCATGTGAGAAATACATGCACTAAACCACTAGAATTCAGAGAAGCAGAGTTTCTATACACTATGACAGAGTCAGCCAACAGTTCCCTCTCATCACTGATCTCTCTGTATTTTGATCATGCCAGGCATTGCAGACTGCTCTCTCTGCTTCCAATATCCTTCAGAATTTTTCCTATTTGTCAATTTACTTCTGATGCTGCCGCGATTGTTGTACAAAGGAAGCCACTAGCTGTCGTGAGCTCATTCTTGTGAATACTGTTCTCAGTTCTTTTCTAGGTCCCAAAACACAGAAAGGCAAGTCCTTCCACCATGCTAATGCAACAGTGAACCAATACAGACAACAAAATCAGTAAGGACAGACCTGAAAATGAGTATCCAACCTGGGGAAGCACTCTACCTGAAGGACTTGCTACAAAACTGGTTGTTCCACTGCTGGAACAAGCTATTAGTGGGGCAGCATTCCTGGCACAGCCACATATCCACTTCAGCTCATAAGGAAGGCCACTTTTAATGCTTGTTGTACCCACTGCATGCCTATAAGGGCTGCCAGGAAAACAAATATAGTTTCAGTCACAAGGTTCTCAAAACACTACTTGCTGTTGTGAATCTGTCCATGATGAAATCCATGATGAAAGACCAAACTGCAAGTTCTGTCAAAAGCTCAGTGCTATATCAATATTTTTAAATAATCCATGGAAAATATCTATTTTTAGTAATTCATTGAAATAGGTATATTTTTTTCTCACTGCTGTGTTTGCAACCAAAGCATTGCAGCAATAGGTTGATAACTGAAGACTTGAAAGTGACAGTGAAAAATCTAAATGCAATTTGTCCTGTGTACAGTACCTTATGCAATATAATTCTGGTTAGTGTCTCCAGCTTATCATAGGCCCTAACTTAATGCCAACAACAAAAGGTAACAAAATAGGAGACCCTAAGGAAAAGTGGAACTTCTGCTTCAGCTGATCAAATGGAGTAATTCGTAAAAATTAAAAAGACTATTTATATTGGTAAAAAGCAAATTAGATTATTAAAAGCTGAAAATAATAATCTAAGTGACTGTATGTAGCCTAAGGAAAGAAATTTTAAATGTATATGAGTTTAACATCATGACTAACTTCAGCTATAGCAAATCACTTCTGTTCACATGGCAAATACCAGAGTATGTGATAGGATTATTAATGTGTTTGTTTACAATATATATGTGAAAGATGAATTATGTATGCTTGTTTGTATGAAAAAGAGTAACACAGATCTTTGTTTAAAACAAATGATGTAAGTTACAGGGTGCCTTAGCAAATGTATTTACTAAAGCGCCTTTAAATAGAAATGGATTAATGAACATGCTTCAGAGATAAACTGAATTACAATAAAGATGTATTTTTAGGATTTTCTCAGAAAGTATTGGGAAATGGGACTTCCAGATGTTACAGTTAGAGTATTCCCACTGGATACATGAAAGACCAGATTCTTTGGCAGTAAAACCACAGCTAAGACTTTAACATACAGAACATGTAATGAAATTTGTGTACTCAGACCTGTAAACAGATACAATGTTACTTAGTGTCAAAATGTCAAGGTGAAATCTTGTCTCCAGAATTTCATTTGACTTGTGGTAGAACAAGATTTCACCTCCCTAAGTGTCCTGCAGTCACGACAGTCAAAGACACTTACCTCAGTGAAGCAGAGTGAGACTGGAAGAGCTCTTTTTGAAATTAAAGAAGAATATAATGAAGATTGTGTGGCAAACTACTACACAAAATAAAGGTCCATCTACCAGGACCCAATCAAATATGTCTCAGTGATATGTTAAAAAACAAAGACCAACAAGTCTATCATAGGAAGTGTTTGTTTCAGCCTGGGAACATCCTTGAAGAGAAAGAGGTAGTATGAGTGAGCAGTGAGGTGGGTAAGAATGTGCAAGGAAAGCAGACAGACAGGAATTGGAGAGAAGAGACTGAACATCTCCTGGAACAATGTCCCAGAAGAAAATAATCCTCATCACCTCATTTTAGAACACATCTGTAAGAAACTGCTGTCACCAGTATGTGGACTAGGCCATGCAAGCCTTTGTCTCCAGGAGGGAAGCAGGTTAAATGGCACTGATATCTACTTGTTCTACACACAGTACAACTGCAAACTTAATCCACCCTTGCAATCACAGCAACCATGGACCTGCTACCTTTGCATCTACTTGGAAGTATCATATTTGTGGCGAACTCAGGTTGACCTTCTATGCTTATTTAATTGCTTCATTTAGAGAGAACTAGCTTGAAATGGATGAGAATAAGAATATGTTCTTTCTACCACCACCGGATCCCTCACAGCTAGTGCAGTGGATGCTTGCCTTAAGGATAGGAAAGATAATTTCAAGTCTATTGAGGCAAAAGCGAGACAAGACTAGATTTCACTGTGCTGGGCAAGTACCTTTGCCACAGAGCTGCTGGATAAACTTTCTCCTCAAATGGCCTGTCCAGGGTCCAGTACTTGAGTTTAAATGCGCTCCCAGCTAAGCAATGCAGTGAGACAGAAGAACCCCTAATCTGAAGAACCCCAAAGAAGGAACAGGCATGAACAAAACTGTAAGATCTTGTCATGACTGGGATGCTTCACGATATGAGGAATTCTGTTAAAGCATAAATACTTTCAAGAAAAGAGTTTCCACAAAGAGTTAGACACACTCAAGGTTATGTAGAAGTTCACTGGTAGTTCTGATAATTAAATTTTGCACTGTTAACTAACAGTGCTGGGCAACTCATTCCTGAATCACCTCCTCTGTGGACTAATCATGCACCAGAGGTTATAGAGGAAAGGTGCAATAAACAGAAATGGGATTTGGGATGTTAATTCTGATTAGCATTTTTTAAAATCAACCCACCAGTTTTGCAAACCCTGGCCCGAGTTTTTCTGCTGGATTTTTTTACTCAGTAATGTTGGATCACAACAATTTCTTTATCCATCAGATAATCAAGAGCAGCAATATATGAGCATCCACTCCATTTCTGACTCCGTATACCAAGACAAAAGCAGCAATCTTAATTAGTTAAATTAAAATAACAAGATATATACAATCATCCCTTTTTAGACCAAACCAGCTCCTAAAATGACAACTGATGCAAAAATAATTAAACCAAGACAGATGTGGAGGAGGAAAAGGAGAAAGAATGTATTTAGAATTTGAAGAGAAGTAATTAGTTTTGGCAGGTTATTTATTTATGTAAATTGAAAAATTAGCTGTAGCAGGCACAGACAGCAGATACAGATGCCTGCTTTGCTCTCTACTCACAACAAAAGAAGAAGAAAAAAGTTATGGCAAAATAGCCCACTGGATTTCAAAGTATATATACTTCCTCAGAAAATACATAAGAGAGTGTTTTCCATGATGAAACATTCCTGGCCAACAACAGGCAGAAGATAGTATGCCAAGAGACAATCCTAGTAATCTTAAAGTTTAGGAGTCTTTTTGTTTGGTTTTGGGGTTTTGTTTTTTACCAGAGACACTTGCCTGGATTTCATTTTTGTAGCAGTTTTTCAGTTCTTGAATTGCCACTGCAATATACATTGTCTTCTCAAAATTTCCTACAGTTCAGAAAATAAATTGAAGTGTGACTCAGTAATATAGCTCAGTGACTGGATTAGTACTGCTATCTGGAGAAAAATAGATGGGTTTAAGGCACTTTGTTTTAAGGTTTAATGATGCTATAGTCTTATACCTCCCACGCCCTTTGATTAATGTGTCCTCTGGAGACATCAGTGATGCCAAAATTAGAAAATTATTTAACTTCCTGGTATCAGGTGCTACTCTTTCTATGTTTACAGAGGCACAGTATCACTTTAGCTAATATTAAGAAGCAAAACTGGAGAGGCTGTTGTTAAACAAACACACAACCATTTTGTGGTTTGTAACATACTATTCACTGTCTTTCTTCAGCCTTTCTTCCCATCTTTCTTCCTCTGTATGTATGTGAAAACCTATGCACACCACCACTATCAGAAGGCATCATGAGTCTCTGTACAGAGGTTAAGGCACCATCTCCTATGATTGAGGCAGGATCAAATACCAAGAATGATCCTGTCCCTTTTTCAACAAATGGTGCCTTTGTCCTCAGACTCCCCTGTTTGACAACTACTAAGCTTCAAATTTAGTTTCGAGTTGCAGTCTTCTAATACCTCCAGATTTACAAAGATTAAACCAGAACTATTTGAGTAGCACCTTCAGACAGACTCAGGGACTTCAGTTCTGCTTTAAGCACCACAGTCTGGTAGGGGATGCAGCCTGTCACCTCAGCACCTCCATTTCCTGATTTGCAGACTTACAAAACATGCATGCTGAAAGGCATGGTTAACATCTGCTCTCCCCAAGGAGATCAGCAGCCCGAAGGCAAACCTCTAAGTACAAGGTAACAAAAAAGAGTAGTTATTACTGCTATTCACATTCACTGCCTTTGACCCAGAAAGCCTTTCAACCTTTGAAGCACCCCTGAGTTGCATTTTAAGTCATTGCAGTCCACTCTTTCTGCTCAGAAGCACAAAATAACAGGCAGCAGAAGGACTATAAATTGCTTTATGGATGCTATAAATACAAATAACCCTCACCCATAAAGTTGCATTGGCATTACAATGATCTAGTCATTTCTTTAATGCATGGCACAGCCACTCTGCCACACTTGGAGGAGGCAGATGATCATGTTGTCACAGAGATTCCATCTTTAGCTTGTGAAATGTCCCTCTGACTCACATAACATGTGAGAGAAAAAAATGCTGCGAATGCAAGCACCTGCAGTACACGACAGCCTTATAATCATAAGAAGCAATAAAGAGTACTCCTACATGTCAGCATTGAACATGAATAGCTGCATCCCATGATTTATTTCCTATCCCAAATAACTTCTGAAGAGAAATAGAAGCACAAAGGAGAAAAGTCCTGGAAAAAGTTAATTTAGTAAATCTTCCAGAGGCTTCAGCTTTACAAAGCACCAAAGATCTGACAGTTCCACTTCAGGTAGAAGCTGTGAAGCCCTGCACTTTCTCCTTCATCAGCCTTCATACCCATATTTGTATTCACTCAAAAAAAAATAGCGATGTTTTTTAAACTAAGTTGTACTGTTAAAACACTTCTATTTTGGAATAAATCTCTGCTTTGTTACTCCATAGTGAGATTAAGATAATCCAAGACTTCTTGGTGCAACACAGAATGAGATTTCTTTTCTGTTTGGGGAAAAGTGGCACAGCAATTCTCAGACAAGATATAACCTGTAGCTTCCTGAGAGCAACAGGGAGCTATCATAAATCATACCAGTATACCTATGTTTTGAGAGTAGAAGCCACTACAAAGACCTCTGACATTGGTTCATCTGTTAATCTGGATGCATATTCAACTCCCAGTAGCATAGTCTCCATCCCCACCTTTCCAGTCCACATTCTTTCCTGATTGCAATATATGCTTTATTTATTCTTTCAAATTAGCGTATTCACCACTCCTGGAAAAACTTGTCCCCAGATACCAGCACTGGATTTAAAATCTTCATGTGGAACTAATATGATGGCAGATTAATATTCTTTAAATGAACAACACAATTCTCAGCCTTCAGAAACCAAGGTTACAACAGGTAGGAATTGCCCTGTTTACTCTCAGTTCTTATTTTCCTTTTACAAGCCAGATATTTCACTCTAGTTTTCAATTCAGAGGAAGGTCTTTAACAATCTCTTGCAACAGTAGCCTCTTTCTTCTGGACAGTTAGATAAAGGTCATGGTTTACGAGTTAGCACTAGAAATGGTGTTACCCTAGGAGACTGAATAATAAGAGCTGTCACGAGTGAATGCTAGGTTTTTTTCTGTCCAAGACTGACAGCTTTGGCAAAGTGGGTGGTATAACATCATGGCTTTAGAAGGAAATTGCCAGCCAGTATATGTGACCCCCATATGTAATAGCATGTCAGTTTTAGATGGCCACAGGGAAGTCATTCCTTAAAGAAAAGACACTCTCCTTTCATTTCCTCACTGTAAAATAGTTATTATAAGGCTTAAGTATTTTGCAGTTGAAAGGAGTTTTTTAAAGAAGCTCCAAACAAAGAAATTCTGGCTCAGATTAGGAATTAGACACTTAACTGCTATTTAGCTGCCTAGGCATCTGCCAGATCTGGCTCTATACCGATGTCTTGTGTTTATACAGGATGAAGTGCTCTTTAATGCTTTTAATTAATATCATCAACTAAAAAGGGGCGTTGGTCCAAGAATAAGGGCATTAAATCAGTATGTAACTGCCTTTGTATTATCCACCATTTTGTCTGGATCTTTACTATAGTCTACACAGTCTGTAATCAGATAAAAGTCAGACAAGACTTGAAAAAAAAGCAATTTGTAGAATTCAGATATCATGCTAATAACTTACATGATTCCTGTGGAAACTAAGTTAAATCATCATTAAGGTTTTTGGGTAAGTTGTATCAATACTGTCACAAAGAGCTGCACATATACACACAGCAGTTCTCCTAGGACTCATCACTGGTATATTGTAATGGTTGCTAGAGTATATTACTTTGTTTGGTTTACTGATAAATTAAACAATCCCAAAAGACCTTGATACCTATTATGACAGAAAGAAACACATCTAAGAGAACATGTTTGTCCTGTAACATCATCTTCACAGCCCTACTGGTGCACACAGCTAGTGGTAAGCCTGAGAAGGCCAATAAGCAAGTGCTAAGACATCATGAGAAATACAGGTACAGGGTGTGCTGCTTTGCTTTCAAACATCCCTGAGGAGAGCCAAATCAATCTACAAGCAACAGTATAGGTGTGGATGGAGAGCACTAGCTCCTATAACACTCTTGGTTTTAACTGAGCTTCCTGAGTTGGCCTAGGGCTAGCCGCAGTCTGTGAGAATTCAGCATCTTCACTGCTTGCTTTTATGAACAATCAAGTCCATCAAAGACAGAACCTTGAAAAGAGAAAATAATATTCCCACTGAAACTCTACCAGTCCTGAGTCCATACACTCAATAACTATCTTTTTGGGGAGATCTTCATACATATGTCTTGTCTGTTTTTTAAATTGTTTGAGGTTATCTTTAGCCTCCAGGGAACCTAAATTAGGCAAGAATTAAAAACACCCTGACACTAAAAAGAGTTCTTTTAAAAATCTCTAAGACTAAACAATGAGACAACTGCCCAAAACAATTCAGAGTGAATCATTTAACTGGGTTCCCAAAATTAAGAACTGCCTAATTAACTAGCTATTCCCACTTGTGAATGAACAAACAACTTCAACATTTAAAGAGGCAGCACAAGGAATACAGACTGAGAGAAAAAGTGTGCCCTAAATTCCTGTGGTTAGGATAGTCCTGTGGCTGATAAAGTTACTAACTAAAAGGTGAGCACGGACAGTAAGTGGCATCCAGGTATATAATGCATTTCATGACTCTTGCTAGAGTGCTCATTCCATATTTAGGGCTTATTCAATATTTAGTTGTGAATATTCTCCTAGTACAGTTTCCATAGTCCGTCCTTGCAACCTGTCATTCCTGGGCTACTCTGGTGTGGTAGGTTGACCCTGGATGGACACCAGGTGCCCACCAAAGCCACTCTATCACTCCCCCTCCTCAACTCGACAGGGGAGAGAAAATATAACAAAAGGTTCGTGGGTTGAGATAAGGACAGTTTAACAAAGAGAAAGCAAAGGTCACACGTGAAAGCAAAGGAAAACAAAAGATTTTATTCTCTACTTCCCATCAGCAGGTGATGTCTGGCCACTTCCTGGGAAGCAGGGCTTCAGTACTCATAGGGGTTGCTCCAGAAGACAAACATAAATAACAAATGCCCCCACTTCCATCTCCCTTTACTTAGCTTTTATAGCTGAGCTGATGTCATATGGTATGGAATCTCTGGTCAGTTTGGGTCAGCTGCCCTGGCTATGTTCTCTCCCAAGATCTTGCCCAGCCCCAGCCTGCTGGTGAGGGGTGGGGGGAATGTTGGAGAGACAGCCTTAACGCTGTGCCAGCACTGCTCAGCAGTAGCAAAAACACTGGTGCGTTATCATCACCTTTCTAGCTACCAATACAGAGAACAGCACTACAAGGGCTGCTATAGGGAGAATTAACTCCATCTCAGCCAGACCCAATACAAACAACTCTTCTGTGAAATTACTGAGGGTCTTCAATCAAGGTGTTCTGAACGTAAAATAAACCCATGTTTTCATTAATCAGGTGGAAGCAATTTGCTTCACATCACGTAGAAATATAGGACGGCTTCCCCAGGTAGAAATCAGCTGCCATAATGAAGAAACCATGAATCCTTTTCCTGCTCTCTCCTCTCTCCTTTGCCTGCCACCTCCCCGCATCTTCAAGGTTTTACAAAGAAAATCATTAGTATACAATGTTGTGTTCTGAATGAGACAGAAACCTTACTATAAAAAAAGTGTTTAGTATCATGTCTCTGGTACTGAAGTGCACCTAACCAAAGGGAATGAATTGCATGGACAACTTTTTAATTGCCTCACTCCCCATTTGCTTATTGACTGCCAGGCCTCTTCAAGTGTTTGCACCTAGAGCAGCCATTGCTTGCAGCATTTCAAAGTCACAATCATAGGTGAGGTTCTGATCATCTCTCACAGGGGTGCTCTCACTGTGGACACAGAATTTAGCTGCAAATCTCTAGGCAGAATCTGTAGAAGATATGTAAATGTGTTTCCAAAGACTTGCTCATTAAACCAAATATTAACTTCTTCCTCTAAAGCAGGATGGCATTTAAAACAACTAAACAAACTACATTTTCGCTATTCTCATTCTCAAAAAAACAGAGCCATTTACGACAGCGTATTCAAAAACAGTATTTGCATCAAGCTGACATTCAACATGGGAATTGTTTGGGCCATGTCATTAAGTCTGGCAACTGAAAAACTGGATCTTTTAAAGGAATTGACCTTTAAATAATATATGGTTCTCAACTGTTGTGGAGCTGCTACAATTGGCAGTCTAATGAGGCCTACCTATAATAGCTGGAGTGCTAACATTTAATGTAAAGTAGTAACAGTTAATTCTTTTCCTTGCTTTCTATGTCACTATGCTTTAAACTGTTACTACTCCAACAGAGCACTGAATATAAAAAAATAAGCAAACTTGAACACTAAGCATTTGGAAGAAGGTGAAATAGGAATCTGAGACATGAAGCCCGTGTATCCCATGCACACTACTGCAAAAGGTCAATTTGTCTCTCGGCTACCTGTACCAGCCTTTACGTAGGAAGACTGATGATTTGATGAGCAGTAACATGCTGCTGACTACAAATTATTGCTACTCCAAAGGGTGACGCCATACTTTTTATCTCACTTTTTAACAATTACACAGAGGGAGAGAACTTTCCTGGAGTGGTTTCCACTACATTTGGATAATTTTTGAGTTTTGAGGCAATTTTTAAAATGCTATCATCTAGTGATTTCTTTCCATCTCTAGGGAACTTTACCTTAATATGCCCTTCTAGAGAGATCATTTGGATAAAGTAAAAAATACAGACAGCAAGTTGGCTAGAAAAGGTTTTTTAAAGGGCTGGAAATTCAAGCCAGGACCTATACCTAGGCCCTGTCAGGATGCAGATTTACTGAGTGTTGCTCAAACATGCATACAGCAGTTCCAGTGATGAAAGGCCAGCCAGTAGCACCTGTGGGAACTGCTCACTTGGTAAGAGAGGCACACAGCTGCTGAGAAGCAAAATATGGCTGTAGGGGATAATGAAAGAGGAAGAGTTGGTCAGAAGGATGTACTGCTTTCTATGGCATGGGGTTTACTGAGCATTTAGCAAGTAAGCTAAACTCCAGTCACAAGCTGAGTTCCTCAGCTCTGATCTGATGGTTTTAATCTGTAAAAAGGTTCAGCACAGTGTAAAGGGATCCTAGTACCTGTTGTTCCAGTCAGAGAAAGATTTCTGTAGTAGAGCTGCCTGATGTCCTATTAAAACACCATAGCAGACCATGTTAGGGCTACGCTTGGAAAAAAGCTTGTTTCCTAGGCAGAAACTCCATCCTTACAAAGGAGTGCTAGAAAGCTCACAGAGGAGTAAGCTGTTCTCCAGGAGGTATTTTTGATCTCCTCAAAACTGAGAAGGTAAAAAAAAAAAGGGAGAGGGGAGTTTCAGAGTAACTGTGAATAACCCCATAGTGTTTGCCTGAGATTGATCAGCATGTGTGTCAGCTTTATTAGCAGAAGTCACTGCACTGCTTGACCCAGGCGGCAGTTGCCTTTCTACAGAGCAGCCATGGCCGCAATGCCAGGCTTTGCTCTAAGTCAGGATGGATCTGGGCATCCCCCCCACCTGAAACACCAAGTCACGAATTTGATGCCTGAACTGAGGCGTGTCAGGGAGGCAGCGTGATCCATCTCAGTTTCACAGGCACTAATCATCTTCCTCCACACCTCTAGCCCAGGGACAACTCCTTCCGCTTAATATCTCTCTACGATAACAATTTATAAAACACCATCAAGAGATGAAGCTCAGCAAACACCAGAAAGCTATTATGAGGGAATTGTAATGCATTAAATGTAGCTCAGGATCGCAAGGCTCTTAAATGATAGTAGCATTTGTTTTGGGACATTTGCCTGGAAATGTTAGAAGATCTTTTAATAAATGTACTAAATAAGATGCATAATTTAGCTTCTTCTCAGCAGAACGCTGGCTGGCTGCCAGATCCAGTCGCAGGCTTGACTCAACATCAGGGCTACCCGCTGGCCCAGTACAAATAGACTCATTAAAAAATGGTTGCTGCTGTGTGCTCGGGCTCTATTTCTCCTACTAATGGCTCAGTTTACACCTCCCCTTCTTGAACAAATAGAGGAGCAGCCTCCAGAGAGGACAATATTCTCCTGTCCACACATTCCACACACATGAATGCAGGCAACATGCTGGGAGGTGAAGGAAAGCAGAAGAGAAATGGCTGCCCCCATGCAGGAAAGGGAAGACATTCAAGCTAGTTGTATCGCATAACATGGATGCTAAGTAACCATGTTATTTATTAATTGTAACAGAGAAAGATCGCAGCCCAGACCAAGTCTCCATTTCCATTGTGCTAGGCATAGTCAGAGACAGATCCATAGGCAGAGCCTGATATCTGAACAAACAGCACAGACAAAGCTGAGAGAAGAAAATATTGCTGAAGGAGGCAGCTACCCAGGGACAGCACTCACATGCCTCTATTTTCAAGCCCCATTAAGCCTTGTTCCTCTTCTGGATTCAGGTGGGTTTGTGACTATTGCCAAACCTAACAGAGCTTCTCAGTTTTCAGATTTGCTTTCTGGTTGTTAGTGAAAACAGTGGTATAGGTAAAACTGGCTTTTTGACTCATTTGCGTTAGGAGAGCAAGGAAATGCCACTTTATATTCTATCTGGACCTCTGGCAATATCTAATAACGCTACTGTGTTTCTTTGACTTAAAGTTTTTGTTTTGTTCCAAGAGTTGACAAAAGGCTGATCATTGCACTGGAGAGCACATCAGAGAACGCTAGCAACATATATTATCAGAAGTTGCATACAACGCACAGTAGTTTAAAAGTGGATGTAAATGCAAAGGCTTAAAGTCTCAAAACACCTCTGTCTCCTCACCAAAACTGAAAACTTGTAACAGCCCAGAATGATGTTTCTATTAACACTACAAGCATTGGTAACTCCTGAAATGGCCTTAAACCAAGCAAATCAAAACTCAGGCTAAGAGAAATTAAAAGCAGTCTCCAAGCTTACACACTGTCAAGACTGATGTGCTGCTATCAGTCACTGTTTATTATTTGTGGGAGTCATGTTCAGGTACTGGATAAATGAAGGCACTGCACATCCACCTAGCAAAGTAAAGTACTGTTGCCACATTGAACTCAGTGGCTGTATTTCACAAGACTAGATCAGGTCTCTATCCGTGAAGTCAGAAACAGCCGCCATCCCACCCACCTCCAGCCCAGCAAATAGTGCCTTCTTTCCTCCACAAAGTCTCACCATCAGAAGCACCTGCTGTGTCTTCCCACATTACTGCATCCTGGAGTAGCCTGTATCCCCACACTCCCTCTACTAGACTAGTTCAAAGAAAAGGCAGGCACATGAAATAAAAATATGTTTTATTTTTGAGAAGAGGAGCATAATAGGCATCTCTTCTCAGGTAAGAATTCTGAAGCAGAAACCCAGATACCCAGCCCTCACCTTTCAGGCACACCCTTACATTTAGTGTTTCCTACTTACTTGCTCTGGACTATGGTCCATCATCCAGACTGTGCTCTGAGGTGCCTAACATTCTTCAAGACCCTGCAAAGAATCCAGGCACCCAAACCAAGCTTCTGTCAGAGTCCACAGTACTTGTAGGTTCTAGGTGTTATTTATGGAGTGACACCTAGAATCAGTGACAGAACAAAGGTACTTCTTGATACTTAAGCCCTCTTGCTCTGCTCAAGCCTGCAGTGATATTCCAGCATGCTGAATTTCAGAGCTGGAGTCTTTGAATCTATCTTACAAAATTTGAAAAGCACTACAGCTTAAATCTAGTATACCTGAATCACCACCCTATTAATTCTCCTCTGAGAGCATTACAACCCTGCTGAACTAAGTTAACACCAGACCAAAAAAGCCCCTAGAGTTTTAGATTATTTCTTCTGCAACTATACATCTCCCAAGCATACACTGTTTGCAATCAAACTTGAGGTCTCTAGGTAGCCTATTAGCAATCATTTTTCATTCCTTTTCCGAGGTCTCCATTTCCTCTCTCATAGAGATTAACCTCTGCTGAAAACACACTCCTTAATACTACTTCTGTATTTTCTTAGCATAAAAGAAAAAAGCTCTATTTTAGCTTTCGAAAGAAGCTGAACTGACACACCTGCTAATCATTAGTATCTTTCAATACTGCTGACCTCCTCTTTTTAAAGGGCCTCCTCTTAGCCCCATCTAGTCTATTAAAAAAAAAACCAACTGAACAAAAAAAAATGAAACCGCAACAAACACAACTTGTTATTAGGGTAGTTACATTCAATGGTTATGCAGAAGATGTTAAGACAGTTACGTAGTTTTTCTAGATGCATTTTTGGTTTAGAACATGTAATGGTAGAAAGCACAGTTATGAAGACTTACAAATATATATGGGATGACAGACAGGTGGATATATAGCAGGGAATACATGTTCTGCAATTTGTTCACTATATATTGAAACAGCTTTGTCAGTTCTATACAGCTAAAAAAGAAAAACTTCAAAAATAAAAACTTTGGAACTGTAGTAGTGTTTTATTAGAACTGGTTAGCTATCATCTCAATGAATCAAAGAAATAAATAGACAAAGTATAGTTTAAGGATGCTGTCTTCAAAGTGCACTGTTATCAACTCTTCAGATAGTCCATTTCAGTCCTATAGAACAGGCCTGCTCAGATCCTAGTCTTTGTATAGCTGTGTAAACTAATTTACCCTTCTTTACGTATGCGAAAATGTTCAAAATGTCTATCAGTTCTGTGCAAAGAGGGTGTTTGGTGCCTGTATAGCTCAAATAAGACTTTAAATTCTGGGCTGACTGGAGTTCTGCCATCACAAAAGTTTGCCTGTGCACTGTCAGGTACCAGTTCTTCATTTTAAGAATATATAGTACCTTGTTTCGCAATTAGATGCTACACCAAAATCAATGGAGTCCTCCTTTGCAGCAAGATAGCAAAGCAATGTTCCAAAGCCTTATTGATTTTAAGAGGGCTTTGCTAGGACAGAAAGACCTACTTGTGTGAAATACTTTGTTGGAGTGGAGGCTGGAGTTTTAAAAAGCCTGAAAGGAAACAGCTTTCCTCTAAGGGTTATATGCATTTGTGAGGACTACGAAGGATGCTTTGTAGTTCGAGTATTACTGCTGTAGCTATCTTACTCTGTTTGTCACTGAGAATTACAAGCCTTATTGACACAAATGTACTGTGTTTCATAACTGGGATTTCAAAGCTGAGCATACAAAAGAAAGTCATGCTTATCTGATGCATGCCCAAATGTTCCCAACTCTCAATATGCTAAACTTGCTTCCTTCACTCTCTCCTCCAAGGGATGTAATTTCTGAGTCAAGTTGTAGAAAATTCCCTCTCATCCAAGTCACATCAAATTATCCACAGTGATTCTGAGGGGAAAAAATGATACTTCTGCTGTTCCAGCATCTGGAAAGCAGCCTGATTGGCAAGACTAAAGAGCAGTCTTTCTAATTGCATGTTCAAACATTTTAACTCTGCCCTTCCATATGGAGTAATCATTCTGTTAAGAACAAACAGCAAAAATTCCCCATGACAGAGGTGTTGGAAAGATCACCCTTTACCAATGTTAGCATGTCCAGGGTCAAAACTGCATAGGTTTAAAAGCCTGTAGTGTTACAATGTGTTCAGATTCAGAGAGACTGAGTACAAACAAGAAGAAACAGATATATTGCAAAGCTGAACAAATTATTTAATAAGCTATATGTGCTTGCACTGATTAGCTGAATAGACTGAGCAGTTCCAGTGAACATAATGTTATGTACTCAAGTATTCACAGAAATAATCCACAGCCACAAAACCTATTAAGTCTTTTTCGTTACAAGGGCATCCTGGGACAAGTCCAAAGAGGAGAGAGCAGCAGCAAGGCACTTTATTTTGCTGAATACTATAGCATAGTCATAGGAAATCCAGAGTTGTATAGCATAAGCATCCCTCAGCATACTCTGGTCTCTGATTAGTAGGAAATGAATGACAGCAGTGGAGCTACTCAGTCTAATTATCAGTTTTGCTGCATTTCTAATAAGCTCTTAAAATCTAATTTTGGAAGCGGGAGTTTTGTCTCCTGCAGGGAATGGCTGATAGAAATGAGCAAGACTCCAGTTTGTCAAGCCTGGGCATTTCTCTGGCAGTTAAGTTCTCAGTGAATTGATAGGTGAGGGGCAGAGTGGGATTTGTGGAAACCCTAATCCACTTTTACCACTATTATTCTACACTTTTCTAGGGATGCAAACTATTTCCACATTTAGACATGGCCCCGCCAATTCCAAGGTCCCCTGCTAAGGTTGGGGTATTAACGAGAATGACTCCATGATTTCATACATGCCTGTCTATCAAGCGATAGACTGACCATCAATTAATTTCAGACAGTTGCTGCGTGGTAACAGTTTTCAGCCAACGACTGTGTTGTGAGGATCAGAGCTTGCAACTTAGATACCAAATCAATGTTTCAGTAAGCTACAGGAACCATTCAGTCACTATTTTAAGTATGCATTCATAATTACACTTGCTGTAGCAACAGGAATTAGGCTTTTGGCTGCTCTCAGCTCTAACTCCCCTTCCCTCAGACTCTACTTTCTTTATCACTATGCTAGCAAGAAAAAGCATCAAGCTCTCCCCTCTGGACAGCTACGGGTCTTGGGAAGATGTGTCTGGGGACACAAACCAGTTAATGACTCCTGATACGGACTAATTTCTGAAGGCTATTTGCAAAAGTCATTCACTATTAAAGGTGGTAATTTATTACAAGGAAAGCTGGGATTCTGTGACCAAAGGGGAGGTCAGGTGGCTGGCTCTTTCCAGCGCATATATATCTTCTTTGGCTTATTAGATCACAGGACATCAGTGAAAGAGCTGTTGGATTAAAGCTCTGTGACTGTTATTCAAATTCAAATTCAAGAAAGGCATGGGAAGGAAGGGAAGGGAGTAAGGAAGTCTTCAAAGTCTCCTCTTTCCTTTTCCCTGCTTTCCCACTCATGTTTTGTAAAGCTGCCTAACCCACAAGGCAGGATTCTGAGATGGCAGTCCTGAGGTTAAGGAGAATGGGAGGAGGAAGAACCTACAGGTCAGTGCAGGCCATTTATCAATCTAAATTGGCAACTCATGGGAATCTCTGAATTGTTAAGTATTAATGGAGAAAGAGTGAAAAAAACCCCTGTATGCAATAGGTACTGTTTACATTGCTAAAGGCAGTTCTCAAAAGGAATGACATTAGAGTAGTAAGAGAATAAACCTGACTAGAAGAGGTATGACCAATGCATCACATTCTCTGAGGAATATTTTCATCAGCACTTGCTCATGTTGCCTCATTTCAGGGAAGAACCTTACTCATGGCTTCACTGTGTGCAAGGGACAAGCAGTACCAGGCTGTCCTTGACATCTTAATGTAAGTGGCAGTTTTGGATGAAGGACATAACCAGACTGCAGAACTCTGATCAAAAATGAACTTATGTGTAATTTAGACTAAATACGTTTTCCCCATTGTGGAGTGTAATCACCTCCTACATATAATTAGAAGTGAGTAGGGAGAGGAATTGCAAGCCAGAAAAAATGCTGAGATTACAAAATATTTTCTCTTCCAAAATATTTCAGTTTGGTAATTGCAAGTTATCCTTTTTTGGTACTTTACTATTATTATAATTTAAATTTACAAGTGGAATAAGCATTTAAAAAGTAAAATGGAAACCTTTTCATCTGAAAATACTGAATGAGGTATTTAAAGTTTTTAATATCTATTTTTAGAAACAAAGGAACCAGAACAGACAATTTCCTCCTTTCAGTCTCAACAAACTGCTGTTTTAAGAATGTCTCCATTCTTACAGGTACAGGGCAGAAGCATGGTTAGAGAGCTGAAGACTTCAAACCATCTCAAGAAAACATTTTCAAAACCCATCTTGATGATATGTGCCTTCCCACGGGGAGGCAGAGAGCATATATGCGAGTCTCTTTCCTTCCTTTAGCACACTGCCATTTTGAGGTCAATGTCAGATACTGGGTGTTGCTTTGGGGTCAGTCTGTACTTTGTGGGGCTCAAGAGCTAATTACCTTTTTTTACCCTCTTGCTACATTTTTGTAGCCCTGAGAAGCTATGTGATTACTTCCACTTTGTTCCTCTGTACCATGTGGAGCAATCTACAGGGATACATCCAATTCTCTCTCTCCTGGTGGAATTAAAGATTCTGCTATCTCCAGTCCACAGACAGTAGTTAAAGGGAAGCTGTAGCAAAGACTCTTGGTGAGGTGGACCTGTTGGACTACTGAAAATTATTTTTTCATTTCATATGGGTTTTTTTCCCCTGGCCACTACATCTGGAAGCAGAGGTGTGTCAGTTCCTAAGCCATGTTGCCCTGGTAACTTGTAAAACAGCCTTGTTGTCTAATTATGCTGTCTCTAAAAATTTCAGACTTTTAGGTGCTTCCCTGAAACAAAAGTTCCAAATTATTCAGGCTTCACCTTTGGCTAATTTCATCCTTTCACAGCAGTGAAAGCACATTGGTATTATTTTATTTAGACTTCTAAAGTTGTAGAAAACTAAAGCACTGTGATGCTTTGATGATACTAAAAGCTTTGAAGTTGTCGTTTCCATTTACTGCTGTCTTGTCTTCACTCCATCCTCACAGCCCAACTAGCTGTTGTACATTTGACTTTGAAATACAGCGATCACTGAGGAGGACAAGCACCAGCTGACAACTTCTCTTAACAGGAACCAAAAGGGATACAGAACAAGGGCAGAGGAGAAAGTGAAAATTAGCTATTTTTCAGACTTGCAGCATATGTAAAAATAAAGTTGTGTGGCTACACAGGAAAGCTCCCTATCTCTCTCCTCCTCCTTTGTAATCATACAGCTTATCCCAGAATTTGGAAGCGGTATTGATGAAACACTTAAAAATCTAAACTAAGCTGGGAAATAACAACTGTGAGCAGCACTAGAAAAAGCAAAGTGGCTGAATAACTTGGGAATCAAAAATTAAAGGGAAGTCTGATGAAATATGACGATGAAACTCCTATATTTACCCTGTACCTTTTTGTTCTAGAAGATATTGGCTAGTAGTTCAGGTATTTATTTTTGCTTTTCTGAATACCTGCATTTGATCATTCTTCTGACAGATCCAAAAAGGGGATAATGGTGTTAAAGTCATTCCATTTATTCATTTTTTAGATGTCTGGATTCCTGCCTCTCTCTAAATGTTACATTTGGGGCCCTGGGTGCTCAGTGTGGTCAAACAGGGCAGCCATTCAAAAATCAGCTCTTCTCCCATTTGACATGAAAACTGTAACTCTGAGGATTCCTGTTCTCTCTGTTTACATTAAGCATGCCTGAGAATGCCCATCAAAGTCAAACACTAAAGTGATGCCTACATCCTGAAGCCTGATTAGACTTTGTTTCAGCCTGTTTATTTCACTCATGACCAATGGACTTCTATGCATAAAGAGAAGAACATCTGATGCGTCGGGAACTAAGAAACACAATACTTAGATTGTTCAGAGACTTCTGAAATTAAATGGTAGTTGAACGGGGTTTTCAGGATTGCAAGCTTGAGCTTCAGTGTAGGATCTTAAATTTCACTTTGATACCTAAATCCTATTCTGGACATTTATATCTGAAAATATAAATTTATATCCAGAAAATAGTGGATAGCAAACAGAGGCTATAAGGATGACAGCACTAAATTCAGTAAATGGGGGAAGGAATAGAAGTAGCTATGATATCTTTGTTTAAAACCACTTCTGTCTGTACAGCTAAATTGATTAATGCATTTCTCAGGTGAGCTGGAAGCAAGAAAAGTATGCACCTAAAATACAAATTAATCAGCACTGCACCACAGTTCTCTATGCTGTATTGATTAATTATGCTACATAACCGATGCAGATTTAATCACTCACTCTGATGGATTTTGCTAGGGATGGTGATACTGAAAAGCTGCATTTTACAAAATTTATGAATGTTCCACAATCACTTAAACTGTTGAAAGATTCCATGGGATGCTTTTTCTGACAGATCCTGTGAAAAGTCTTCACCAATAATTAGCAAGTTTGTGTGTGTCCTCATTGATTTATTTCAATGCAGTATTTTCAGTGGTTTTAGTTGGGAGTGAGTATAACAACTGATAAGCTAAAAAACACTATGAGATGTCTCCTAAGAGAGAAAGAGATCTTTGCCTAGATCTGTCAAACTGTTGACCCTAATTCGCTATAAAATTGATTTTATTCCAGACTATTCCAGGGAAAATAAAACTTTTCAACAAAAGCCACTTGAAAATCCTGAGGTTTTCTTGTGCCTTTTATGAACTTCCAGGCTTCTTTACAGGGTCTCATCTTCGGAACCTCATACAATAGTCCATAAAATGAACTGTCACTTGAAAGTGAATTTTAGTTTCACTTGCCATGCAATTAGTGCTTTTTCAGACAGTAAATCAAAATTAATGCTTTGGTATTTTACTAGGAACTCCCCACCTGGCCAGTCAGCAGTCTATAGGCTGCTCGTTACTGAATTAAATAAAGGGATAAAATGAAAAGGATGTAATGCAAGTTGTATCAGGATCTTTGTTTAAATAAGATTTGTAACAACATTTTTCTGATTAACATAAACAAGAAACAAAAAAGACCATGGACAGTTCAATCAGCAAAAATAATGAGAGGAATCTGAATTCCATACCATTCCAAGTATCTCCACCTGTAGAAAATGCTATACACTGAAAGGAGTACAACAAAATCCTTTTCTAGATCTGCATGGTAGCTCTCGGTGCTTTTACCTTGTTCTTCCAGTCTTATTCCCTACTCTGTACCTAGGTTTTTGATGAAGGAGCAGGAGTTCTAGGTTAACAGTCAATAATTTATAATTTTTACATATTGCTCCATTTTTTCTCTTGTATGCAACAAATCCATGACTATCTGGTTGGTACAGGGTAGCACAGTAGCCATTTCTTGCTTCACAATGACATATTTAGTTCAGTTCCTCCCGCTTCAGCAAATCAATTCAGTGTCACTTGAACCCAGATTCTGCTTCCTATCTAACAGGGATTTAGGAAACACACAGATATTTTGATCAAATAAAACCAGCGATGGTGATGGACTTGCATTTAAATGTACACATTCTCTCCAGTTGTGCCTTTAGAAAATACCCTAAACAAAGGGAGTTTAGAATATCAGATACATTCAAGAGCAATGAAAATTCCTAGCCTATTTGTTCAAATTTTTTTTTCTGGTCTCTGACTGGCTGAGAAAGCTTCTCATTATACTACTGAGTAATGAGAGAGTCTTCAAAACAGTTCCTAAACTACATTCTGAAGGTGGCAAGCTGCAATAAATTTCACTGAATAGCTGAAAATGAGCCTCTAATGATTTGGAAATATATTTTCCCATAGTAGGCTCTGTCTTTACTTGCTGCCACTGAATACAATCTGCTGTTGTGGCAGCTGAAATTAAAAAAAGGAATGTAGGAAAAGAAAGGATATATATGCAGAAGTTTGGTATTATAGAGCAAGGAGTTAGCTTTTTTTCTCTGCTGTTGCAGTGAAATTACATTGATGATACAGTATTTAGTCCTGGACTACTCACTAACACAAAAGAACTGAAAGAAAAAAGGGCACCTAGGAAAAGATGAAAAATAAACATATGGAGAGTCTGATTTAAACGCAATGATGTGATGAATGGACTAGTATTGGTGTCAGAATTCTTGGAACTACTTAATTATGTATCAGTCACAGGCAAAAATGCTCCAAAGAATATGCTGACAAGTCCTCCTTTTTTCCCCATTTCTGACTTGACAAGCAGATCATGATTTTGTTGAATTAATTTTCTATTCAGACTTATTTCCCAGATAAATTTAGTGGCTCATCCACAAGTACTTAGCTGTAAGGATTTGCTATTTGAAATTCCAGCTGTGCTGTTCAGATTTGATAGGCTACAGCAAACACATGGCATGTGTTTGTTCCCAGGAGGATGCCTATAACATCTCTGCTGGCAAGCTTGCCTACTAGAATATTTTTGGAAAGCAGGCACAAAAGGGGCAATAACAGTGACAGAACATTGTGTTCAGACACACAGGGCATGTTTTCAGGGGATGGTTCTATTTCAGGACCCCATGTTCAAGAAAAAAACATCTTTTAGGTCAGGGGAGTGTCAGCCAGCGAGCACAATAAGAACAGAAGGATCTGAATGTTAACCTGCTGACAGTAGAAAGGCCCATATGGCCATGATGTAAAGTGTAACAGGTACTGGTCATAGAGTTGTCAGCCATATGGCAACTAAAGTTGATGAGAGACAGTACATGAGAATCAATAATAAACACTAAATGTATTGGGATAAGGACTCATTTGCAGAACAGAAATAAAAAGTGAAATTAAGCAAAAGAAAACTAAATTAAATAGCAGAAATATTGTACAAACCTGCTATGTATTGGGCGATGGAATTAGCATTTTGAGGAAAAAATGTGGAAGTGCCATCAGCTAAGAAACTAAGAGCAAACATACATACTGCAAGGAAATACCCCTGTTTTCATCATTGTGAGAGACATGGGCAAGAGATAATGAAATATCTTTGTACCAGATTTGCATTCAAGTATACAGAGGAATCAATATTTACAGGTTTTGTTTTCAGGCTCCTTCTCCACCCTTGTTACAGATAGAGTGGAATCTGCATGCAGTGAGTGCATCTAAATGATTTGCAGCTCATTTCCATTTAGAATGTCTGTTTAAATACTGATTTGACCTCTGGCTGTCTTTGGTGTTGGGTAATACATGTAAAATGGTCACCAAGAATTGTGTATGAAGCACAAGTTGAAAGGAACACACTGTACCTTCTTGGCTTTTTTTGCCTGGTGTTTTATTTTCTCCTTCAGGATATCAAAGGGAGAGGGGCAACGAACCAATAAGACAAAGAAGAATCAGGATATCTACAGTAGAACATCAGGGAAAGGAAAGCTGGGTGCCTCCCCATTTCGTCATGTAAAAAATGTGCTTTATGAGCACCCTCCTGGAACCCAGAATGCAATACTCTATTTGGTGCTCAGATACCATGCTGATGAGTTTCAAATACTTGGCTTGAAAAAGTAAATAGATTCTTAAGTAGGTCAGATCTAAATTAAGTTTTGTTGAAAAACTGAAGATTTACTACAAGCAAACGTGATGTTTATGCTGGTTCTTTTATCATTATTTATAATAAAGCTTTGGGAAAGGTCTTTTGTTTTCTTTAATGTTGACTTCCCCTGTAACACTGGAAACCAGAACATCACAGGAGTGAATGAGAAGTGATTATGCCTGTGTATAACAAGTGAAATTCTGTTAGCCATCTACTTCATGCAAAGCAAATAGCATTTTTTCAGTTTTGGTAGGGTTTTTTACATTTTTTAAAACTCTCCTTACTTTAAATTCCTCCAGTTAATTTTTTTTGTATGAACCGTATATCAAAGTAAGATATATTCATAACTATCTTGCAGTATCATGGTAAATATGTAACACTGTCTCTGTGCTGCCCAGTGCTAAAAACAGTATTGTGTAACATAGAAAAAAAGGAGATTTTCACTTGTCTTTAGGTTCAAAATATTCCAAATGCAGTCTTTACAATACTCCATTTAAAGTTTAGATAGGCCATAAAGGTTTTTTGCCCACAGGAATCAACACCTTCATTTAAAAGTAGAACTAAATTGCAAATTTTCCTATATGAGGCAAGTCATTAACCTTTGCCAAATCATTACCTCCAGAGATAATTAACAGTGATCTCACAGAGAACCTAACTAATAAAGTAAGCTCTTGAAAAATAGTACGAAGAACAAATGTGGTCTGCCTCCCAGCTAAGGGACTCATGTCCCTGGAGAAAACAAGTTTCTATGGACTTAAAAGAAGGGCAGGTAAAGCAAGACAGGATTATTTTAATCTTACAAACCCCCAAGCACTGGTGATCTTAAAATCAGCTGTGATGTTAGAGTAGACAATTTATCTTGATATCAAGTAAACTCCAGGTTACATTAACTAAACCTTAATTCAATTAAACAATAATAAAACTTTTCACCAATTACTCAGTAACTAACCTGTCCTGAACCTGATGAAATATGAATTTGCCTAGTTACATAAGAAAGTTAAAGGCTTAATGTGGGAAGAAATGCTGCTCTCTTGTCTATTGACTTCAGTGCTCACTTCATCTGATTTTCTCTCTTACTCATCTCTAAAATACGTACAAAAGTATTGAATTAGTTTACAGGAGGATTGCAAAGATAAATACATAAGAGTAGAGTCCACCAGGTATAGCATACCTTATGTTCTCTCACCTCCTGGCAGTTGCATGATCTTTATGAAGTTGCAGGAAATAAATCACTGTAATTTTATCATTCTGTGTAATCCTTCTATACATTATTTATAAGAATCTAGTAATATGTCACATTGATTCATGCTATAACCCTATAAATAATCAAATAAAATATAAAACTATATGTGCATCAGAATCAAGCAAATTAAAATGAACATTTACTACTGTCACAAAGGCTTAGGCAACTAATTTTTTACAATGGATTAGGAGACCTGGTTTCAGAACAATTTCAAAATAGCCTTTTCCTCCTAATGAATTAACTCAAATAGGGACTATGGTATCAAGAAAGACCAACAGCCTATCTCTGTTATCGTGCTATCTTGTGTTACTGCATCTGTCAGTTCCTGAGGGGAAAAATAAGTGGAAATTAGGCCATTCATACAAGATAGGTCAATGCTTCTCGTTAATTCTTCATTCTGCTGTTGGATCCTTTGGGGAGCAGTATGAAACTTCCCACATAGTCTATCTACTTGATGAATCATTGTCCTTCCTGTATGTGGAGTCAGTTACATTTTGAGTGTAAGGCTGACAGCAGCAAGGGGATTAGCTGGACATCTATAGCATCTCCTCTCAATACAGAGTGTGTAGCACAATGCTCCAAGCAGTATTAATGAGGCTAGGGAATAAACAGTCATCCTCCGCATGGGCTCATGCTTCAATGAGCCCATGCCAATAGAGAATAGCAACAGCCAGTATTACACTATGCATTTATAGGAAACCAGGATTGTATTTTAACATAAAGATAAGTACTGAGGCCTCTGCCATTTCTTTTTTAAGCAGATCATCTTCAGCAGCTATTAGCTAATCCATCTCTTGCACAATCAAAAACAGCAAACCTCATTCATAAAACCTGCACACTACAAAATAATGCTCTGCTAATGACCCAAGCCTAAGAAACATGTGTTCTCCACCTTTTCTGCCATTGACTCTTCTGTCTTGAGTAAGACCCTGGCATATTGTTTTTCTCCATTTTGTGCATGTCTGCCTCAGTGAGACCTTTTGCAGTTTTCGGCTTCTTTCCTCCACTTATTACAATAATAGTGAAATATATTTCTTCATGCTACCTTTTGTATTGATGGGCAGCTGGGCTTGTCCACAGATAAGTCTAAAAAAATACATGGAAATGAGTGCTTTACTACCATAACCTCTCTTGCTAGCAGAAAGCAGTGACCATGAAGGCACAGATCTATTCAATCTGTTAAAAAAGCATTTGTGTAATCAATAACTGCAGAACTTTCAAGCTCCTTAAATTGGGCTGAGTAGTTTTCTGTGAGAGTTTTGGTATTTGCTATAGTTGCAAATCAGAAAAATACCAAAGTAGTTTGATAGATTTTTGTATTTGGGGTTGTTCACATGTGCAAGGTCTTTAAGATGGGGCCTCCTGAACTGCTGACTAGCTAATTGTTCTAATAAGCTCCATGAGATATTTAATCCCGGACTGGATAAATGTTTACATACTTCTGGATCAAGGATTTGCATTAACAAATTTAATATTAATTTTCTTCTAAAGTTTTTGCATGTAATACCACAGCACCTGCACGCCAGTCAGCTGAATCTCTAGGATATTCCCAGAAAGCTACGCAAGAGGTATGTGAGCATAGAATCATAGAATAGTTTAGGTTGGAAAAGACCTTCAAGATCATCAAGTCCAGCCATTAACCATGCCCACTAAACCATGTCCTGAAGTACCCTGTCCACTCGCTTTTTGAATACCTCCAGGGATGGTGACTCAACCACTTCCCTGGGCAGCCCATTCCAATGTTTGACAATCCTCTCAGTAAAAAAATTTTTCCTAATATCCAACCTAAATCTCCCTTGCCTCAACTTGAGGCCATTTCCTCTTGTCCTATCTCCAGCCACTTGACAGAAAAGACCAGCACCCACCTCACTTCAGGTAGTTGTAGAGAGCGATAAGGTCTCCCCTCAGCCTCCTTTTCTCCAGACTAAACAACCCCAGCTCCCTCAGCTGCTCCTCATAAGACTTGTGCTCCAGGCCCCTCACCAGCTTGGTTGCCCTTCTCCGGACACGCTCCAGCACCTCCATGTCTTCCCTGTATTGAGGGGCCCAAAACTGAACACAGCACTCGAGGTGCAGCCTCACCAGTGCCGAGTACAGGGGAACAATCACCTCCCTGCTCCTGCTGGCCACACTATTTCTGATGCAGGCCAGGATGCTGTTGGCCTTCTTGGCCACCTGGGCACACTGCTGGCTCATATTCAGCCACGTCCACCACCAGACCCAGGGTCCTTTTCTGCCGGGCAGCTTTCCAGCCACTCTTCCCCAGGCCTGTAGCACTGCATGGGGTTGCTGTGACCCAAGTGCAGGACCCGGCACTTGGCCTTGTTGAACCCCATACAATTGGCCTCGGCCCATCGATCCAGCCTGTCCAGATCCCTCTGTAGAGCCTTCCTACCCTTGAGCAGATCAACCCTCCCTCCCAACTTGGTGTCATCTGCAAACTTGCTGAGGGTGCACTCGATCCCCTTATCCAGATTATTGATAAAGATATTAAAAAGAGCATGTGAAAAGTAAGTGCATTCAAAACGTGAGTGAACATTGGCAGGAAATATCCTGTGATATTTTGCTCTTATGCATATGGTAGAAAAGGATATAGTCGGGAAGGTAGTGGGGTGGCACAAGGAAAAAGAAAATATCAAATGCTGGAAAGTCACATTGATGGATAGAAACAGAATGTCCTGACCTTAACATATAAGTCTAATGGTCAGATGGGAGATGCACATGTATACTGAAGTCTTAAAGCTAGAGCAGTACAACTAAAGCAAATTTAAGAATCCAGGAGACTGTTTCTGAAAAATCTTAACTGATGGTGACCTGCAGAGGTGACCTCAAAACACACTGAATTTGCAGCTGTTACGAATAACGTTCCATGTCTAGCCTCTCCCAATTTTAAGTGTCCCTCCCCTATTTATCTGCAAAATTATTTTATTTTGCTCTCAGAATTTGATTCAATGTTACATCCACAGGTAATACATAATTAAGAGTCCAATCAATGTCAATATTGAGATATATAAACTCATTAATGATAAAGAGCAGCTAATGGTATGAATATGGAATTAGGAAGGAAATTAATACATTCAATAGGATTTAAGAGATAATTATAGAAAAACAAGGCTGGAAGAAGTTCCAGGGGCCAGCTGTTCCATCCATGATGACAAGAATCCTGTCATGGTCATTGCTTGGCCACAATGGCCAATGTTTTCCCCACTCACAAAATTTCATAATGATTTTTCAAGTAAACTTCTAATTCCACATTGTGATGTCATGAGGATCTTCAAAATTCTCTCCAGAAAGAAAAGCTAAGATTTGCTGAGCTGGGAAAGATATAATTTCAGCCATTTGTTCACATTCTGACTAATTATTCATTTGGAACAGACCTCCCTCAAGTTGTCCTGTTTAGCTCTGGTTAATTCTCTCATTACTAAGCCATAATATTGAAGATGTTCATCTCTCCTTTTTATATTTTTTTCCACAGTGTAGAACAGCTCCAACACAATAATATGTTTGAGTGTCAGCATAAAATATACTGATGTTTTAGGAAGTCACTAAGTATTGGAATGAATAAAATTATTGGTCTGAAACAAGTAGAGATGAGGTTTGAACATGATTTCCTTTTTTCTGTTTCCCACAAAAATTCACCCTGTACTCAGGAACACTTTTCCTAATCTAACTTTTATCCAGCCACCTAACTTTTTAAGTGAAAATGCATGTTTTTACCAAAGAACATTTCTGTGATTGTAATGTTTCACCAAAAGCATCTTGAACTCCATTGCATCTATGTGTTACGAGCAGTTATCAAACTTGAAATATGTTTTCTCCAAACCATCAGAATCCCTATCATCCCAGAGAAAGAACCTCCCTGAGTTTTTTAATTCAGCACCTTTTGGTGGTACTTTTCTATGTCATCTGCACAGGTATATCTTTTACTGTTGCACTGTATTTTTCTATTTCTAAAAAAAATGCCAGTTTTTAAAGTTTTGAAGGTACACAGAATTGTGTATCTGTTCTAACTAACCAGACCAGCTCTGGGCTGATGTTCTCAGGAATAAACAAAGTAAGGTGAAAGTTATTCTCTCTATATGGAAAAAAGATAGTGTGGTCTTCAAAACAACTGTGAAATGACCACAGAAGAGGTTTAATAATCAAAAAGAAATAGCACCACAGATAGAGCTATGTTGGAAGTAAATCACTTCAGTTTAATAGAAACAGCTGTAAAAATCCTATCTGCCTTCCAAAGCAGCCTCTAAAAGAATCCTCCAGCAGGATCAGCATCTCTGCTCCATGCTTCTCCCTCAATGCTCATACTAGGGACAAGGGGGACTCAAGCCCCAGTCATGTTCTCCTTTCTGATCCTGGCTCCACTGCTGGATGTAGCAACAGAAACAGAGACCTTACTCCTTAGGTTACAGAATGTATTACAGAAACTTAAAGTTTACTGAGTGACAACTTCTTTCCTGGTTACATTAATTCAGATTGCACAATCCTATGGAATATAGTAGTTCCTGAGTCTTCCAGGAACCACCCATGCAATGAATAGAGCGTAGCTGAACTACCAGATAGAGTCACTACATCATCAATAGAAAATCCCATTGGCTTCACATACCATCAGTGTTATAGAGATATCTAGCAACTTCTGAGAACTATTGCATTCTGTCATGGGATGCCAAGTAGTTTGGTTTCAAGCAGAAAACTAAGTAAGCCTCGGGGAGTCTTTTTTCACTTCCAAGACATCTCACAATTTTGGACATCATTGGAATTTCTTTGAAACTCCTGTATTTGTAAGTATAGAAGGTGAAGTCCAGTGAAATGATAGAAGTGAAACAAACATGACACAAGGAAAGAAACATCATCTTTTGTCCTACTGTAGGACACAGGCTTTTTTTTTTTTTAGAGCTAAAATTCATTGGAACATTTGGTAACAATGGAAAAGAACGTGACAAGACAAGCAGTACGCAGTGGAAATTGGAAATTAGTAGTTAGACTGCAGAAATGGATCAGATCCATCAACGCCCAAACTATGCATATGTTTAATTCAGCTCTTAACTCTTGGTACTTTCAGCACAGATATGTAAATTCTGGTACAGATCCAGAGAAAATTTAACTAGATATCAAATCTGACTTGATGAAATGAAATAAGCCAAGTTTTTCCAGTCCCTGAAGATTCAAGAGGAAAAGCTTGGGAGACTTATAACAGATTTTGTTTAATGCTTGCACTGTCAGCTAACCACAGGATAAAACCATCCCCCAGCTGCTGCTGGGATGATAAAAGGTAAAATACACATGTTAATTCACCGGCATCAGTGTTCCAGAGTTAAAGGTCAACAGAAAAATGGTGTTGTACAAAATACACAAACCAGTGCCTCCACAGAATATCTAATTCATCCTAAACATTGCAAACAGGAGCGCGCTTGTTGGGAGAACTGCACAATGTACATGACCAACCTAAAGATAACCTCTACCCACCAAGACCATGCCTCTATCAAATAGATTACTTTTTTTGAAGAAACTTCTTGTTAGGCACATATCATCGTATTATAAGCCACATACTATCCTATCCTGGAACATATATAGAAAGTCAATCCTCAAACTATAAACTATCCTGGAAGGAGGTCATAACTTGAATCCCTTTTTCAAATTCCCTTTTCTCCTCTTCAAATAAAGCCCCTCCCTTTCAAAATGCTCAGAAACAAATTTCTGTACACCCACACAGACCAAATAGAGTCAGACTGTGCCTAAGCGACAAATGCAACATCTTCCAATGCATTCCTCACATCTACAAAAAAGTATGTTCACCTTGCCCCCATCTCAAAGCTCTCCCAGAATGAAACCCACTTCCTTCAGTGCATTACAATGCCATCATACATGTTCTGTGGATGAAATCAAACTGCTTATACAGCAGAGTAAACTTTCGCAGAACAATCAGTAAATCAGAAATACCCATTTAAAAGGAGAATAATACTCTTCACAAACCAGTCATCTCATCTGACCTGTCAATCTCTGACCTTTCAGCTCAGATCTACAACAGAAATCTACAAAACACCCTTAAAAGACAAGACTGGGAACAAAAATCCGTGACTACTGGTACACGTATGCCATGTTTTTAAATCATGGTTTTAAGCCTTCTACCTGGGTCCATTTTCAGATGCAGGTAATACTGTACATACTGATGTGGAAAACTGAGCTAGTTCCATCCTGATATTAGAGTAACAGGATATCACGTTTGTCATCTACAATAAAGGCATCATTGGCTCAAACAAAACATTCCTAAATTGACAGACCTGGACTACTTTCAGTACCCAACAGTTTTCCGGGAGCAGCAAGGGCCAGCTGCTCCACAAGGAAAGGTGAGCCAGCAGCCAAGTGTGATAATAAAGTATGTGGGAGCAGTGTCCTAACCAGCAAGGAGGCAGGATGCAGAGCAGCAATTTCAGGTCAGAAGAGACAGTGATCGAGAGACTGATCAGGGTCAGACACAGCACAGTGACCACCCAGCAAGCCTGCAGCAGTGAGGCAGGTCCGAGGCCAAGCCAGGAAGCCAAACCAGCGGGTCCAGGTCAGACTCACAGAAGTGGAAGACTAGGCACAGACCTAGCTGCTACACAGCTGCGGTGTGGCACAAGCAGGGGCAGCACTAAAGTCTCAGCTAAAAGCAGCTCCCAAGGGACATGAGGGGCAGGCCCTCAATTCTAGGACTATTCACAACAGCTCTTATCAGCAAAGGAGCTGACCTTGGATTCAGCCCGCTGAACTCTATACCTTCGCCAGCTGAACTCCTAGAAGTCAGATGCTCTCCAGGACCTGACAACAGTCTTACCAGAATCAGCGTGAAATGCTTTCTAAACTGTAAATTCCAATTGGTAACCATTTCTGAGAGTTGGAGAAATGTCAAAGGATGGATAACTGCAACTAAAAACTCAATAATCAGAAAGGGAAATCTTAACCAGGAAGACTCAGACATCCTCGGCGAAACACTAGAACACTGTGATGCGACAATTTCTGGACAGAAATGTGGAATGTTTCAGGGAAGACAGACAGAATTTGTTAGATAAAACTTCTGCTTCCTGTAAGTTTTACTAGGTTGGTTGTTTAAAGGCAAATCAATTGATATAGTATATTTGGATTTTTCCACATTACTTGATTTAGCATTGTCAGAAATTCTGATTTAATACTTTATTTTCTAAACTTCCCTTTCAGAAGCAAACTTCACATTGTAAAGTCTTGCAGATACACTTAAATAATCTTAAAGAAACAAATATAAGCAAAAAATCTTACCCCAAGACAGCTGGATTTGCCTTTGATACCTTTAAGAGAAAGAAATGCAAAAATGCACTTAGTGGAGAAGACAGACATACATGAAGCACATCAACTAAAGTTCTTTGGTTAAAAATAAAAAAAAAAGATTTTTTTTTCCCTTCTTTTTGAAAGGTGATGCATTTTCCTTTTTCACATTCATTTATTTCACAGTTTTTCAGATGGACATATGATACAGTCACCTCACTGTCACTTTCTTATTTTAACACAAACTACAGTCTGGCAGGTGCTCATCACAGGCTTGCAATAGAGACATTCGTTTTCAGAGTACTCATTTGAAACATTCAAACTGCAGCTGTGTAACAGTACAATATCATAATATATCCTGTGCATATTGTACCACTCAGGGAGGCTAGAATTCAAGCTAATAAGCACAGTCACAGTACATATTCTGCAGTAAACACATTTCCAGAGTAGGAGATGGATAGCACTGTTGAGTGAGAAAGAGGTAAATAAAAAGCCATGCTCATTCAATCAATAAGCGAGGTCATGCAGGGGAGTTAAGCTGTGTCTCACCAGTGGTCTACCTAGTTCAATATCCTGCTTCTGGAAAGAGCCCACACTTAGTACTTCGAGTGAATGAAAAGCTATTGACAGAGCCCATCATGTGACAGAAGATTCTTCTCCGACCTGTATAAACAACATACAGATGCATGCTGATCTCAGCATGAGTGAAGGGCAAGGTTCAAAATGCTTCAGGAGTTACTTGTTCCAACTGAATGACATTGTTCTACTGTCTGCTTTCTCTTCTTACCATTTTTTTCAAATACTTATGAGCTCTTATGAGGCATTGCAGCAAATGACTGCAGCTCCTACTGAAAAAAGCAGTGAGTGTCAGCAATCAGAAACTCTTAAAGGCTAGTCCCTCTTCTCTGCTTTTAGTCATATTGCTCTTGGCACGCAAGTTAGCGCACTCTAAACTACAAGATTGGTCTTGTCAACATAGCAAACTAGAGTGCTAATCATTAATAACTCATTCCGAGATAATATTGACAGCTGCTTTGCTTTATTATCAATGCCATCTGTGCCTAGCTCCCCATCTTCTCCTTTCTACAACTTGAGCTTGCACTCTAAATGTTTTTGAGGCTGCAACAAGCAGAATGGAAATAACAGCTTGAGCTTCTCGAGAAATATCACCAGCCAACTCACAGAGCCTAGAAGGGAAGGAATAATATGACTGTAGAGTCCCACCAAGTTTTCAGCATAAGTCAGACTTAAGAATAACATGCTGCCGGATGTCGTTTCCTAGCAGTGATCACCTCCACTGTTTCCACAGACCAATGTCATACATGTAAAATGATCAACTGGTCTTATTCTATTTTGAGCAGCACTAAAGCCTCAATAAGATTGATTAGCAGATAACAGTATCTGTAGCATTTCTGAGTCTCCGAATTATAGTAATAATACTATTGCTTTGATCACAAACTTCTCTCACTCACTCAAGACTGAAGTGAACAAATATTATAAGAAGGTAGCTCCCAGTCTTCTGCTGTGTGACTTGAAGATTTTTCATTTGTGAGTTTCCAAGGTGTTTGCACTTCAGTACAGAATTGATAATGAGAAAAACACTTGTCCCTGCTAACTAAACTGCATTCCTGTGAACAAATGAAAAAAATCACTCTTGAGAGGTAAATTTAGCATAACTCATTAAAGACAAGTCAATTTTAAACGGACACCTACCTAGAAAAATGATTTTAAAAATTCTAAAGAAAAAGGACTGACTGTTCATTCAAGCCCCTCTTATGGATCAGCTCGACTGTGATGAAAATGCTGAGATAAAAAGTATAAATAGACAGATATTAGATTGCTCTGTGCTAACATTTTTGGGAAAAGGGAAAAACAAAGATTTTCAAAAAAGCCATAGAAAAACTTTTAAATGTGGATGGATTTCTCATGGTTTAGACAAGTGTACTCTTCGCTGGGTGAAAAACTGGCTGGATGGATGAGCCCAGAGGGTTGTGGTGAATGGGGTGAAATCCAGCTGGCAGCGGGTCACAAGTGGTGTTCCCCAGGGCTCAGTTTTGGGGCCAGTTCTGTTTAATATCTTTATCAATGATCTGGATGAGGGGATTGAGTGCACCCTCAGCAAGTTTGCAGATGACACCAAGCTGGAAGGGAGGGGTGATCTGCTCAAGGGTAGGAAGGCTCTACAGAGGGATCTGGACAGGCTGGATCGATGGGCTGAGGCCAGTCGTATGAAGTTCAACAAGGTCAAGTGCCGGGTCCTGCACTTTGGTCACAGCAACCCCACGCAGTGCTACAGGCCTGGGGAAGAGTGGCTGGAAAGCTGCCCGACGGAAAAAGACCTGGGGGTGCTGTTTGACAGCCGGCTGAATGTGAGCCAGCAGTGTGCCCAGGTGGCCAAGAAGGCCAACGGCATCCTGGCCTGCATCAGAAATAATGTGGCCAGCAGGAGCAGGGAGGTGATTGTTCCCCTGTACTGGTGAGGCTGCAGCTTGAGTACTGTGTTCAGTTTTGGGCCCCTCAATACAGGGAAGACACGGAGGTGCTGGAGTGTGTCCAGAGAAGGGCAACCAAGCTGGTGAGGGGCCTGGAGCACAAGTCTTATGAGGAGCAGCTGAGGGAGCTGGGGTTGTTTAGTCTGGAGAAAAGGAGGCTGAGGGGAGACCTTATTGCTCTTTATAACTACCTGAAAGGAGGTTGTAGTGAGGGGGGTGCTGGTCTCTTCTGTCAAGTAACTAGTGATAGGACGAGAGGAAATGGCCTCAAGTTGCAGCAGGGGAGGTTTAGATTGGATATTAGGAAAAATTTTTTTACTGAAAGGGTTGTCAGGCATTGGAAGAGGCTGCCCAGGGAAGTGGTTGAGTCACCATCCCTGGAGGTATTCAAAAAGCACATAGACAAGGCTCTTCACAACGTGGTTTTGCGAGCATAGTTGATGGTTGGACTCAATGATGTGGAAGGTCTTTTCCAACCTAAATGATTCTCTGATTCTATGATTTTTAAAGTACATGCATTTTTGATCTTTTAATAATGCTATTTTGGGCAGAGGTAGAACAAGCCCAGTGGTCTACCATTTCCCTTGGAAAAAGAAAACTGTCGTGTTTCTAAGCAAATTTGATCACTTGCAATCTTTAATTCAGAGGAAAGAAAATTATAACTTGTGCTTTCTTTATATGAGCTCATTCTGAATGCAAAAATTCAAATGCAAATTTGGTCCAAAGCAGAAAGGTCTGGAACAGATGGCAGAAAGTCTTCTGAATGTTAGTTGGGGAAAAAAAAAAAAAAAAAAAAAAAAAAAGGCTGTCAGTTGCAGACAATGATACCTTCAGTAAATAATAAAGGAAAAACTCTACAATGAAGGAGAAGTTTAGGCAGCTTGTTAAGAGCACTTGTCAGGAAAAGAAGGGAGTGAGTGCTTCCTGGCTGAAGAAGATACACTTCTAATGTTCCAAGGAAGAGACGGGGAGCTCAGAAAGCTTGTCTGCTTTTCCCCAACATCATCATTGATCTAATAAAATACACTACCTCTGCAGAACTTGCTTCTAGTATATATCTGGAAATCATAGGTTCAGCAACCTCACTACTACCATGCAAGAGATACAACTGAGCATGAGGAGAGGGGCTTCAGAAGGCTGATTAGAGGCTGTCACTTCAAGGTAAGGGTTTGGCAGGCCTATGGTGGCCAGGCTGAAAAAGTTGATGAAGGACAGGAATTACTACAAGTTCAGTGTAAGCAATTATCTCACATGGATGACTGGCCAGGACTGATAACATGCTGGCAAACCCAACATGGAAATTTTTTTTAGCTTGAATGGTGGAGGTTGGCATCTGTGGTCTTCAGTTCTCAATGAATGACCACAATTTCTGCTTAGTTAGTGTATTGTTCGTTTTGCTTCCTCAGCACGCTTGACCCTTGACTGTATTTATTAGTAGTCAACAGAAGGCAAACTCATCACAGTAACCCTGCCTCCTGTGGTATCACAGACCTAACCTCAATAGAAACAGGACCTGCTAGAGGGATATAATGCTTTGAAAACTGGATTTTGTGTCTCCACCCATCTGTAACAAGACTGAACCCTGCAAAATCAATGTCTGTTTCATGTTGTCCAGGCTCTCTGGACCACAATAGGAGACATAATGAAGAGAGGACACACAAGGAGAAGCCTGGGTGACGAGAGCTAACATCCTACCAGGGCACAAAGCATGCCCAGGAGCTACTCCCCTCCGACCCTGATTTGGGATTCTGCAGGAGACTGCAGCTGCTTGTGAACAGCATGAGACCTGACAGGTCTGCTTTGAAAAAGGAGCAGAAGAAAGGCTCTTTTTCATTTGGTCATTACTCTGTCTGTCAAGCTGTAAAACAGTGCTCCCCTAGATTATGTTTTCAATACCACACACAAAGTCATTGATAGTTCCTGTTGGTTTTTTATAGGTTAAACACAGGGAACATTTGATCTTATCCTCAATTCTCCATCCCTTTTTGCCATTCACAGCATTAAAAAATTCAAAAGCCAGCTCAGTCTTTCTCCAGCAACTAAAAGACTGAAAACAAATCTAATTGATGATTTCAATAATACTGAAAACACTTAGGAATAAGGACTGAAAAATATTTCATTAATTAGAATTCTAATTAAGATGGTGATTTACATGTTAATGACCAGGTGAAAATCTTTAGGATTGGGGTTTGTTGTTGTTGTTATCATTGCTTTGGTCTATTTTAAATAAAAGGAGCTTTATTTATAAATTCTAGTAGCCTCTAATGGGCATACATTTAGTTACATTTCCACTAAGCTACCCCTTTATTTCATGACATTTGCAGTCTCAGATAGAATGACTATCCTCTCCCTTCAGGCACACTTTTAATGTCAAAATAAAAGGCTTTAGCAATAGTCTTTAGAACTTTAAATATGGATCTAGGCTTTTGAAATCACACTGGATACCATGTATGGAAAAAAAGAGTGTTGACTATGTCTGTATCTAGTCTAGCCCAAATGGTGTGTTAAGGATGTGTTTATTGAACTTGAAATTTGCCAAAGCACAGACTGCCATAAGGTCCAACACCAGGTGTCAAATAGAACGACAAGCTGAACTGCAAAGATGGAAGAGGGATTTTCTTTTTCTTCTCATTTTTGTAAAAAACCCAAAGCTCTCTGACATGATTGAATGTTTACCGCAGAAACAGCAACTGAAAGAATTGCCAGTTTTTGCTGAAGGACATCTGAGGAGGTCAGCAAAAGACAGTCTGTCTTGGTTGACAAAATACAGATCAAGTATTGACTAAATCATCTCCAAGTCACTATGAGGAATCTCTTCCCTGTATAGAAGAGGGCTCTTGAACATAAAGAAAAGTTGAATATAGGCAAAATGAACTTGTACCAATACATGATAGACATGATATGTATTAGACCTGACCCGTCCCAGAGAACTCCCCAGACCTGACCTTTTGCATCTCTACTGTCTTAGAGGCTACTTAAACCTGGCCTGTGCTCAGAGTGCTTAGAACTCCTATCCTTGTAGCAGCTGATGCTTGGGACTCTTCTAGGGAAGTACTCAATGCCATCTGGCTTGCTGGCCATCAGCCATGTAATACCTCTATGAGAGCAGATGGATTAGAGGGAAGCTGCTCATCTAGGCAGAGTCCTGGACCTTATGCATATAACAGCCAAGTGCACCCTTGAGTGGTATGCCCTGGGAGTTTGTTCTGGCTTGCTCAAAAGGCAGCCCTGACAGCACACCCAGCAACAAATTCAGCAACAAATTATATGGATGGTTGGTCGATGTGACCACGTGCTTGCCCTTAGGGCCAAAAAAGTGTAAATGCAGTGACTCAGGCTGTAAACAAGGCACACCAAATTATCTCATTCTCACAGCAGTTTTGGACTTGCTGAAATCTCCTGGGCTGTGTCATATAGGTGGATGAAATAGTCATAATGGTAGATAATAGGTCTGGAAGGGACCCCAAAAAGTGATCTAATCCAAGGCAGGACCAACTTATGTTTCCAGTTCTGAAGAATTCACAGTCATTTTTCCAGTGCTTCGCTTTCCATTACTCTTACAAATAGAAAGGCTCTCCTACTGCCTAAATTCTTTGTCCCTTCTCACTATAAATGTTACTAGTCCTCAGCTGACAGTTTTTTTAAAACGCTAAGTAATTTTAATTTTCCCAAGTGGACTTTGTCTCTGACTAGAACCTTTTGGTCAAGTGACTGAACAGGGCAGGAAAGGGTAAATCCACTCCACATTTAACACTAGATGGATCTCATGAGGACGGGCAAGGTGAATAACCAAAGGTCAGCTATCACTTTTTTTTTGTGCCTGAGCTGTAATAAAGACTTCTGTGGAATCTTACTGATTACAGCCATGGCATAAAAGTCCTCCCTACGCTGTACACAGCTCTGTTGCATGCAGGAGTGCTAAGGGCTTGCTGTTTGCACCCGTTAGCCAGTGCTCCTCTGATTTGCAACTCATCTTGCAAAGGCTCTGAAATTCCTTATCTAGAAAAGCTTTTATGACCATCTTTCCCACAGCCTATGCTACTAATATGTCTACCACAGAACTGCCATCTAAAAATAAACCTAACACAAATGTTTATATTTTGCATTATATTGTGACATACCACATAGAAAAAAAGAGACTATAAAAGAGAAGATGCCTGAGAAGTTATTAGCTTATAGGTTTTGGTACGTAGATCTTGTATATCAACATATTTTCACTACACACACACAGACACACATATATATATAAACCCATATCTTTATCCCTCAGACCAACTTCTTAAGCTGTTTTAATAAGAAGACTCATTATTAGCAATATCCACCACACTAAGCCCACTGAAATCTAAGCAGCAGTGAATGGCAAGCTTTGGTTTCTGTTCACTCTTAGGAAAAGGTAAAAGCCAGTATCACCTAAGACTGAAAGGATTTATTTATTTAAATTTGCAAGTCAGTAAAATATTTGGGAAAGACAGACTATTAGCACAGGGTAGAGCAGTCAGATAAACAAATTTCAGTTACATTTCCTTTAACTGACACCTCTGCTAGTATGTTCAGATTAAGCATGTCAGAACCACCTGATGTTTCGATGATGAATCTTCTACATAGTTTCTCGATCCTGACCTATTTCACCCACTGCTTGTGACTCCTGATGACTCCCTTACAGTTGTCCAGTTGAAAAATCAGTCTTGCCTGCCTTGTCAATGTATATATACCAACGCTGAAAATGCAGTTCCACCTTGTTAACTGTTGTATTTTCAGTTTCAAAAGCATTAACTGCTGTCCATCACAAATGCCTGTCCCAACTCTGGTATCACTTACTGATCACTTTGAAGTCTACCAAAATGTGTGGTAAATGCTCTGGTCTAATGCTACGTCTTTCAGCTATCCCTTTTATTCATTTTAAGGGCTCTAACTGCTGAAATTTGATAAATCATAACACATTGACACTGAATACCCACCTCTCCCATGTGCTGGAGGAAAGTACTCTTCAGATGAGTTATCACAACAAAATGTGTATCTGTGTTTCAGAGTCTAGTTCAGTCTGGAGTATTAGTTTACACTATCAAGGAGAGTCTGTTGCTTTCCTCTCAGTAGTAGTAGCAGCAAAATGTACTAGACAAGTATCTCATGGAACATAATATTTAATGCAAACATAGCATGACATACTTAGAACTGCCCAGAAGCAGTGGCAGCACACATTTCATTCACATTACCCCTTTACAACTTCATCCTCAAGAAACTAGTATAACAGAGTAATTAACTATCTAGGACTGAGTGCAGCCCCAATTCACATTCAAGCTTTTGTTTAGTGATTGAGATTACCGAAGACTAGTTCTTCTAGACCAGCTGGTAGTCTTAGAAGAAAAGTGGCTTCTACTTATAACCAGACATAACGATGGGGGCACTACTGTATTACTGCATCCTTCTAACTCCATTCAACTTTGCTACCATTTGATTATTGCCTGGTGGTAAAACCACTGGGCACTTCTGAGGCTGGATACACTTAAGCAGGAAACAGGAATATGTAACTCCAGATACCAAGCACTTGGGCTATTCCCAAGCATATATCCACCTGCAGAAGTTGATCAATTCTCTGTACTAAGCCTTCAATCAAAAAAAAAAAAAAAAAAATCTATGCCTATCATGGAAGTAAATCAGTCCCAAGCAAAACTTAACCATTGTTGTGAATCTGCTGTTGAGTGAAAGGAAGCATATTAACCATTTTTCATTTAGGAACAGAAACTGTACACAGAAAGCTGGAAAAATGACTACATGGAACAGGTTCTATGCCAAGATCTTCTGCTTATTTCCACTGGCATAATGGCCTTTCTGGTCAGGATGCCAAGTCTGCTATAATCAACAGAGTTAAGGGATCTCAACACTTCAAAAGATTGGACCCTAATTGCTGCAAATTTAGTTAATGCCAAAGGGGACACACAGGCATCAGGATTTGGGCCTTTGCCCCAAAGAGCAGTACAAATAACATCCATATTCATTAGACAGTTGACAGGAGAGTGCTGAGAACTGGGCTGTAGAGCAGCCTGCCTGCAAATTTGATGAACTAAAAAAAAATTAATGAGCTTTGGGTTCAAAAGGTTTCTTTTAATGTGCATCAAGCATTTTCATGAAACACAAGTAACTACACAAATTTGCTATTTAGCAATAATGGGTCATGTCAGAGCTGGATATCCTGTTGAGATGACAGCATGTACCATGCACTGGTCTTCTGCCAACATGAAATGAGTGTTAGCAGATTTACCCTTAATGAGCTCATCGCACTGAAGGACCAGTTAAAGGGAGTAGGTCACAAATTACATTTTAGTTGTCCTGATGTGTCTTTCTTGTTAATTCAACACACAAATGGGGTGTTGCAGATAGGAAGCACCCCCAATCCACTGTGCCTGACCAACCTCTGCACCGACATTTCAAAGCTTTCTCTCTGCCTGAACCTAGGGTAAATCAGCACAACCCCAGGGTCTACAGTTGAAAGAGTTTGATCTGTGCCAGCTTTGGATCTGGCCTTGCACTTGTGCATTTCCCCTCTCATGATATTTTCTGACCTTTTTTGCTACTGAAAAAAAGTCTTAAGCAAAGTTTGGGGTAGGGGACAGTTTCCAGCCCTATTATACTGATACTATCAGATCATGTTTCTGTTTATGCATTTACCTTTCTCTTGCATGTTTCTATGTGGTAAAAGCCTCAGTCATGCAACCCCTTTAGATTCAAAGATGACTAGAGGAAGATTAGGAATGAGAGGAGACAGCCCTGTGATGCAGGGATACCACAGAATCTGCTGAAACACCCACACTACATTCTGTTCAAGGTACCTGAGAAATCTGGGACCAGCCAGTGGGTACTACTACAGCACATAACAGCATGCACAGCCACATCAGCAGATATTAATGTATAGAGAACACCACAGCCCTTCATTTCCTCCCCCCCCACAATGAATGCCTACCCACCTTTTGTTGTAATGCCTTTCTGCACTTCAGAACATCCTTTATGTGAAAGTAGGGGACTTGCTAGAGGAAGAATATCTTCAAGCCCCAGAAGCTCTACTGCATCTTTGTATTTTATTGTGTGTGGGAACTACGTTGACTGTTTGCTCCATGACTTCATTTTTCTGTTGGAAAATGCCTGAGATTTCATGTGAAGTCTTAATCCCTTTCTCCTGGATGGGAAGACAGTATCCAGTGCCACATTAGGAAGGAAAGACATATGTTAAGACAAAATAACCCTATATAACCATATACATACAAGTATATTAATTTTCTTGCAGCTGCAACATCTCTTCTGCTATTCTTCTAACATCAATCTCACTTGAAATATTCTGTCTTGGATTTCACAGAAGCAGCAGTATGTGATAATGCTCTATGAACATTTAACAGCAAATTATTTTTTTTATTTTCACTGAAATCAATCTTGCATCATAGCCTATTTGGTACTTCAAGGCAATGCAGCATTTGAAACTGCAAAATCTTTAGTAGGGCATATAGATTACTCAGTAGAATCTTCTACGTGTCAGGATATGCTTAAACTGTGACTTTGATGATGGAGATAGCTAAAAGGGCTCCTATTCCTCCCTCCTCTTCAGTTTTGTTCATAGAGCTATTTGGGAAACCACATTACAAATGGATTCTTTGAAATAATTCAGCTTAAAAGGTAACCCTTTCTCTTTTTTACTGAAGAGGGGCTGAATCCAGAACACAGTGGTGTAATCCCACTAGCAGTTGTACTGGCACAAAGAAGGGAGAACACAGGGTTGCATGAGAGCACTAATAAGCAACAGAGAGTGAGAGCTCCTTGAGCCATTTTCAGTGTTTGTAATCAGTGTCTTGTGTATCCCTACACTTACCCAAAAACTAGTCCTATCAATGACTAGTTCTTGTGATTCAAAGTACATTTTGGTCAATGATCAGTTTCCCAAGGGTTCATCCCTTGCGATTCTAAAAGTATACAGAGATTTTTCATCAACTTGGGCTAAATTATACTCCACAAGAGGCAATTATTTGCAATACAGGTAAAGCATAAGAAGATGCTACATAGTAATGGTGTCAAACCTGGCTTCCTTTTGAAAGCAAGAAAGTTAAGGCAGGAATGAATTGGCATTACTGGCAAATGATAAACCCCACCCCAACAGCAAAAGCATTTCACTGATGGAAAGAGAGTCAATACACAATAGCACACCTGTGGAGCAGGTTATGGTGGCTACACAAGACAGAGTTCAGTAATAGTAAGAGTAGATCAATGAGAATGCCAGTATCGTGCAAGCTCTTAGGAACAAAAGTATAAACACTCTCACCTGAAAGTACAAGTTGTACATAAAAGCTGTTTTGAGCACAAGCTTTTTTCCATGAGAAAGCTGTACTGGCAATACCACTTACCAAGCATTGCCTCTGCTTCAAACAAGATGGCTGGATCCAAAGTGTCTGTATGCAGTCTTCACTTTAGACACAGCATGAGACTTCATTATCCACCTCCATAGTCTTCATCATGGCTATCCCTCCAATTATTTTCCTCCTTTCCTGCACCAGAGTTGATTGGCTCAGCTCTCAGAAGGCATCTCTGGCAGCTATCTGTTTGCTCTTACCAAAAATCTGCTGCACTGCTGCTTCAGACACCACAGCACATGCCCTATCATTACCTCACCTCTTTCCAGATGTCTTAGCTCTCCTGTGTTTATATTTTACTTAATTGCAGGGACTGAATTAAAACAAAAGCATCCACCGCTTTCTTCCCCTCTGTATACTTAACAGAAATATAAGCATCACTGCAGTACAAGCATGGAAGTTAAGTCTGTGTTTAACAAATAATTCTGCTAAAACTTGAGGTGTTTATTCTGTCCTTACCCACACAAAAATGAAAGGGAATTTGGCCAGTGTAGGAGTAAAAACTGAAGATTAAATTCTGCTTCATTCACTCAGTGCAGTGCTTGACTGCCAATAGTTCCATTTATTTCGAGCTATTACTCAAGGGTACAAGAATACAGGACTCTAGATGCAGAAAAAATGGTAGATCTGGTTCACAACTTATGAAGTTCCATCGAGATCCATGAGAAATAAAGATCGTTGAGAAATACTGGATATTACCTTTTCATTCATTTCATGTTTTAGCATACCCAAATGGCCTCATACTACATAGTTTTTAATGTGTTTAAGGCAACAACCCCTAGAAGTATTTTTGCAAACATACATCCTCCTTAGGTTTTGCATACTAGTTACCTAAATCAATATTCAAGTAATTAATCTTACAATCAAAGTCTTAGACCTTCTTACTGTCTTTTATCTGTAAACACATCTCCTGATCCTCTCCTTTCTCTAATTGCTCTAAAGCTCTCGGGGAGACATCATCCAGCCCCTTTCAATGCCCTTAATTTCTACTCAAACTGTGTCAGAAGTTATGCTGTTTCTCTTTACAGACTCAGTAGTCAGACATCTCCAGGATATGCCATCCTTTCTTCTGCTTTATTTTGTTTCTTGCTTTTAGCAGCTCTTGTATTCTGTCAAGTCCCTTGATATTTTCCAGGCTTGTCTGTGATGCTATATGAATACTGTATATCCCTTGGAAACAAGTAACCCCTTAATTCTGTAGTTTTGTGCTATATGCTTCAAGAATTTGTCTGGAATGTATTTACCTTGTACTTCAAAATCCCTTAGGTTTATAGGATACAGACTTGAACACAGAGTACAAGAACCTAAACACAAGAAAGATTTCCTATATGAGAAAAGATCAGGACTCTGGACTGGGATTTAAAAGGTCTGGGATTACTTCTTGACTCACAAATTCTGCATGTGATCATCAGTTACAGCGATATCATTATAAAACAGAAGTCCCTGAAGGGATAATGAAGTTCTCCCTCTACACATCCCCTCTTCAAATCATTGCCTTCAAGATGAATTGGAGAGACTCTGTGTGCTCTACGGTGTTAATGTATTGGCAGGATATTTGAACACCCAAATGTTTGAACACATTAGTCCTTGTGTGCTTCAGAAAGTATAGCCTAGATCTATATATAATCTACATCTGCAAGTTTGCAATCTGCACTTGCAGCCTGTTAACCAAGTGGTGTAGATATAACATTGTTGTCTTTTCATATCTATTCCTTGCCTTCAACATCTCTTTGTCTTCTGTTCTTAATCTTAACTATTGAGATTATAGCTTACTCTGGGCACAAAATGCTTAATGAGACAACAGTTAGGGTATACATGCAAGTAAGAGTAATTAGGACTTTGCAAAGTGTTCAAACAAATGCCTTATATTCTGCAAAAATTCAGTAACTAGTTTCAGTATGAAAAAATCCAGATGACTTTCACCTCTTAATATTTTCAGTACAAATTTACAGCCTTTTATGTTAAGCAGCCTTTTTGTTACAAAGATTCCTCACTTTGTTTAAACAGAAGTATCTGGAAAATTTGGGGGTTTTAAATTTCTCCCATGCTGGGGCGATGCGATCCCAATATGTTTTCAATTCTCCTCACAAGCAAAATGAATCTATAAAATTATGCCCCTGTTATAACCTTCTTAGCTGACATCAGTCAACTGATTGGGGTCTTTAGCAGCCACTCTATGACATCTCTTAGGAGTTTTCATAGAATCATAGAATCATTTAGGTTGGAAAAGAACTTTAAGATCAAGTCCAACCATCACCTGTGTCCA